>NC_139791.1:619037-715202 GCF_965231275.1 Zosterops lateralis
CCCCCAAAAATTCCACCTGGGAACCCCAAAAATCGGTCTGGGATACCCCAAAATTATCCCTGGGAATGCCCAAAAAATCCCCCAAAAAATCCCCCAAAAAATCCCAAAAAAATCCCAAAAAATCCCCAAAAAATTCCCAAAAAAATCCCCCCCCCAAAAAATCCCCAAAAAATCCATCTGGGAACCCCCAAAAAAACACCCCAGAAACAAAAAAAAAATCCACCTGGGAACCCCCAAAAAATCCACCTGGGAAGCCCCAAAAATCACCCCGAGAAACCCCAAAAATCCACCTGGGAACCCCCCAAAAAATACCCCCAGGAAGCCCCAAAATCACCCCGGGAATTCCCCTAAAATAACCCCGGAAACCCAAAAAAAATCACCCCGGGAATGGCCCAAAAATCACCCCAAAATCCCCCAAAAATCCACCTGGAAACCCTAAAAAATCCCAAAAAAATCCCCCAAAAAATCCATCTGGAGGCCCCCAAAAATCCCCTCAAAAAAATCCCCCAAAAAATCCTCATGGGAACCCCCCAAAATCACCCCGGGAATTCCCACTAAAATAACCCCAAAATCCCCAAAAAAATCACCCTGGGAAGCCCCAAAGAATTACAAAAAAAAAATCCTCATGGGAACCCCCAAAAATCATCCCAGAAACCCCCAAAAAACTCCCTGGGAAACCCTAAAAAATCCACCTGGGAAGCCCCAAAAATCCACCTGGGAAACCCCAAAAATTAACTCTGGAAACCCTAAAAAATCCACCTGGGAAGCCCCAAAAATCACCCCGGGATGCCCCAAAAATCACCCCAGAAACCCCCAAAAAATCCACCAGGGAACCTCCAAAAATCAGCCCTGGACACCCCCAAAAATTACCCCAGAAACCCCAAAAAATCCCCCTGGGAACCCCCAAAAATCACCCCAAAAACCCCCCAAAATCTGGGTGGGAACCCCCCAAAAATACCCTCAGAAACCCAAAAAAATTTACAAAAAAAATCCTCCTGAGAACCCCCAAAAAATCCACCTGGGACCCCCCAAAATTCACCTGGGACCCCCCAAAATTCACCCGGGACCCCCCAAAATTCATCTGGGATCCCCCAAACCCACCTGGGACCCCCAAAATTCATCTGAGACCCCCCCAAAACCCCCCAGGACCCCCCAAATCTCACCTGGGACCCCCCAAAATCAACCAGAACCCCCCAAAATTCCTCCGGAACCCCCAAAACTCCCCAGGACCCCCCAAATCCACCTGGGACCCCCCAAAACCCACCTGAGACCCCCCAAAAAAATCCCCAAAATTCCTCCAGAACCTCCAAAATTCACCTGGGACCCCCCAAAAAACCCCAAAATTAACCCGGGACCCCCCCAAAACCCCCCGGGACCCCCCAAAATTTGGTGGGAACCCCCAAAAAACCCCCAAAATTCACCCGGGACCCCCCTAAAGTCCCCCCTCCCCCCCCCCCCCCGTGGGAACCCCCGCGGGGAATCCCCCGAGCCGCCGGTGACGTCACTGGGGAAGCCCCGCCCACTTCCGGCCACGCCCCTTTACGGGAACAGCGCGGGGGGAGGGGCGGGAGGGCCCTGCCCATCCCCCACCCGGCTCGGGGGGGATTTGGGGGGATTTGGGGGCGTTTTGGGGGAAAAATGAGGGAAAAAATGAGGGAAAAAACGGGGAAATTTGGGGGAAAAAAATTGGGAAAAATCGGGGAAAATTTGGGAGAAAACTTGGGGGAAAATGGGGAGAAAATGGGGAGAAAAAAGGGAAAAATTGGCGAAAATTTTGGGGAAATTTGAGGGAAAATTGGGGAAAATTGGAGAGGAAAAATCTGGGAAAAATCTGGGAAAAAAATGGGGAAATTTGTGAGAAAATTGGGGAAATTTGTGGGAAAAATCGGGGAAAATTGGGAAAAAATCGGGAAAAAACCCGGGAAAAATCGGGGAAAAAACTGGGGAAAAATTGGGGAAAATTGGTGGAACTTGTGGGAAAAAACCTGGGAAAAATCGGGAAAAATTGGGAAAAAATCGGGAAAAAACCCGGGAAAAATCGGGGAAATTTGTGGGGAAAATGGGGAAATTTGGGGTAGAACGGGGGAAAAATTGGGGAGAAAAAAAAGAGAAAAATTGGAGGAAATTGGGGAAAAATTGTGGGAAAATTTGGGGGAATTGGACAAAAATAGGGAAAATTGGGGGAAAAAAACCGGGGAAATTTGGTGGAAAATCGGGGAAAGCTGAGGGGAAAAATGGGGAAAAATTGGGGGAAAATTTGAAAAAAAAAACCTGGGAAAATTGGTGGAAAATGGGGGGGGGAAAAACTGTAAAAATGGGCAAAAAAACACGGAAAAAACCGGGAAAAATTACGGAAAAAAACCCCAGAAAAATCGGGGAAAATTCTAGAAACACCGGTAGAAATTTGGGACACCAAAAAAACCTGTAAAATTTGTATAAAACCGGTGAATAAATTGAATTTTGTGTGTTTTGGGCAGGCCCCTGCACATGGCGGTGTTTTGGGGGCAGTTTGGGGAAATTTGGGGGAAAAAAAAGGGAAAAATTGGGGAAAAATGGGAAAATTGGGGGAAAATTTGGGGGGAAATCGGGGAAATTTGGGGGAAAAAAAAGGGAAAAATTGGGGAAAAATGGGAAAATTGGGGAAAAAATGGGAAAAAAAACTGGGAAAAATTTGTGGGAAAACTGAGAAAAATTGTGGGGGAAATTGTGGGAAATTTGGGGGGAAAAATCTGGGGAAATTTGGGGGAAAACTGGGGAAATTGGGGAAAAAATTGGGGGAAAACACGGAAAATTTGGGGAAAAATGGGAAAAACTGGGGGGAAAAACTGGTAAATTTTGGTGGAAAATTGGAAGAAAATCTGGGGAAAATTGGGGGGGGAAAAATTGGGAGAAAATTGGGAAAAATTGGGGAAATTTGGGGAAAATTTGGGGGGAAATTTGGGAAAAAAAAGGGAAAAATTGGGGAAAATTTGAGACAAAAAGGGGAAAAATTGGGGAAAAATCAGGGAAAAGCGGGGAAAAAAATGGGAAAATTGGGGAAAATTGGGAGAAAAACTTGGAAAAATTGGGGAAAAAACTGGGAAAAAATGGGGAGAAATTGGGAAAAACCGGAGGGAAAAAACTGAGAAAAATTGGGGAAAATTGGTGGAAAATTTGGAAAAAAATGGGGAAAAAACAGGAAAAATTACGGAAAAAACCCGGGAAAAATCTGAAAAAAAATCAGGAAAAATCGGGGAAAATTCTGTGAACGCTGGTAACATCTCATATTAAAAAAAACCCTGTAAAAGTTTTATAAAAGCGCTGAAAAAGATGAATTTTGTGTGTTTTGGGCAGGCCCCTGCACATCGCGGTGGCGCAGGGCGCGGTGGGCGCCGCTCGCCGCTTGGTGGCGCTGTTCCTGCGGGGGGGGCGGCACCTGGACGTTACCAACAACCTCAGACAGGTGACACACCTGGGGACACCTGGGACACCTGGGGACACCTGGGACACACCTGGGGACACACCTGGGGACACACCTGGGGACACCTGGGGATACCTGGAGACACACCTGGGACACACCTGGGACACACCTGGGGACACCTGGGGACACACCTGGGACACACCTGAGGACACCTGGGACACACCTGGGACACACCTGGGACACACCTGGGGACACCTGGGGATACACCTGGGACACACCTGGGGGCACACCTGGGGACACACCTGGGGACACACCTGGGGACACACCTGGGACACACCTGGGACACACCTGGGGACACACCTGGGGACACCTGGGGACACACCTGGGACACACCTGGGGACACACCTGGGGACACACCTGGGGACACCTGGGGCACACCCCTGTCACACCTGGTGCTGTCACACCTGTATCACACCTGTGTCAGTCACACCTGTGTCACACCTGTATCACATGTATCTCACCTGTCGCAGACTCCTCTCCACCTGGCTGTGATCACGGGTCAGGTGCCCCTGGTCACACCTGTCTCACCTGTCTCACCTGTATCTCACCTGACAGACCCCGTTACACCTGGCGGTGATCACGGGTCAGGTGCCCCTGGTGCTGTCACACCTGATGATGGTGCTGTCACACCTGTGTCACACCTGTGTCAGTCTCACCTGTCTCACCTGTCTCACCTGACAGACCCCATTACACCTGGCGGTGATCACGGGTCAGGTGCCCCTGGTCACACCTGTGTCACACCTGTGTCAGTCTCACCTGTCTCACCTGTCTCACCTGACAGACCCCGTTACACCTGGCGGTGATCACGGGGCAGGTGCCCCTGGTCACACCTGTCTCACCTGTATCTCACCTGACAGACCCCTCTCCACCTGGCTGTGATCATGGGGCAGGTGCCCCTGGTCACACCTGTGTCAGTCACACCTGTCTCACCTGTCTCTCACCTGTCGCAGACCCCGTTACACCTGGCGGTGATCACGGGCCAGGTGCCCCTGGTCACACCTGTCTCACCTGTCTCACCTGACAGACCCCTCTCCACCTGGCGGTGATCACGGGGCAGGTGCCCCTGGTGCGCCTCCTGCTGGCCCACGGGGCGTCCCCGATGTGCCCGGACCGCCTGGGCCGCACGTGCGCTCACCTGGCGTGCACGTGGCACCTGCCGGGGGGCGGGGCCTCGGCCACGTCACGGCCCCGCCTCCTGCGCGAGCTGCTGCGCGCGCCAGGCCCCGCCCCCGACCTGCAGGCCCGGGACTATGAGGGTGAGACATGGCGGGAAATATGGGGGAAAATATCCCAAAATTGGGGAAAAATGTCAAAAATATTTGGGGGAAATTGGGGAAAAATTGGGGGGAAATTGGGGAAAAAATTGGGGAAAAAATGGGGAAAAAATGGGGAGGAAATGAGGAAAAATGGGGGAAAAATTGGGGGAAATTGGGGAAAAATGGGGGAAAGACTTCCCAGAATTTGGGGCAAATTGGAAAAAAATTGGGGGAAAATTGGGGAGAAATGGGAAAAAAATTGGGGGAAAAATGGGGGAAAATTGAGGAAAAAAGTCCTAAAAAATTGGGAGAAATGGGAAAAAATTGGGGGGAAATTGGGGGGAAATTGGGAAAAAAATGGGGGGAAAAGTCACAAAAATTGGGGGAAATTTGGGGAGAAATTGGGGAAAAAATGGGAAAAATGGGGAGAAATTGGGAAAAACAGGGGAAAAACTGGGGAAAAATGGAGAAAATAGTCCCAAAAATTGGGGAGAAATTGGGAAAAATTTGAGAGAAAATTGGGAAAAAATTGGGAAAACATGGGGAAAAAAGTTCCCAAAATTGGGGAGAAATTGGGAAAAATTGGGGGAAAATGGGGGGAAAATTGGGAAAAAATTGGTGGAAAATTGGCAGAAAATGGTGGGAAATTGGGAAAAAAAAAGGGAAAAAATGGGGAAAAATGGGGAAAAAAAATCCCAAAAATTGGGGAAAAATTGGGAAAAATTTGGGATAAAGTGGAGGAAATTTTAGGAATATTTTTTTGGGAATTTTTGGGGAATTTTGGCCCTTTTCCCCAGGTCTGACCCTCCCCCATCATTGAGGGGCTCCAAAATTCGCAAATTTTAAAAAATGTTTGGATTTTTCCCTCAGTTTTAGGGATTTTTTTTTTTTAATTTTTTGGGGAATTTCTTTGAAAACTTTTTTCGGATTTTTTGGGGCATTTTTTTTTGTGGGGGGGAAATTTATTTGGATTTTTTTTTTTTAAATTTTAATTTTTGGGAATTTTTAGGAATTTTGGGGGGGGGAATTTTTTGGGATTTTTTGGGGAAGTTTTTGAGGATTTTTTGGGAGAATTTTTTTGGATTTTTTGGGATTTTTTTGAGAATTTTTTTGTATTTTTAGGGGATTTTTTTTTTCCTGGATTCCTTTTTGAATTTTTGGGAATTTTTAGGGATTTTTGGGGGGATTTTTTGGGAGGGAATTTTTGGGATTTTTTTTTTAATTTTTGGGATTTTTTTTTTTTTTCATGTTTGGGAAATTTGGGGGAATTTTTTGGGGAATTTTTTGGGGAATTTTTTGGTATTTTGGGGAGATTTTTTTTTTGTATTTTTGGGGGAATTTTTTTTTTGGAATTTTTCTGGAATCCTTTTGGAATCTTTTTGGAATTTTTAAGAAATTTTGGGGAGGGATTTTTTGGGATTTTTTGGGGGGATTTTTTTCATGATTTTGGGGGAATTTTTTTGTAAATTTTGGGATTTTTGGGGGGATTTTTTTGGGGATTTTTTAGGAATTTTTTGGGAATATTTAGGAATATTTTGGGACTATTTTTTTGGGAATTTTTTGGGAATATTTTGGCCTTTTCCCCCAGGTCTGACCCCCCTGCACGTGGCCGTGGCCTCGGGATCCCGCGACAGCGTCCTCGTCCTGCTCGAGCACGGCGCCGACGTCGATGCCGTGGTCGGAAATTCTGGGGAAATTTGGGGAATTTTGGGGAAATTTGGGAAAATTTGGGGATTTTTATGAATTTTGGGGGAATTTTTGAGATTTTTGGGAGAGTTTGGGGGGAATTTTGGGGATTTTTTGGGATTTTTTGGGGAATTTTTTGAGATTATTGGGGAATTTTCTTGGGAGTTTTTTTTTTATTTTTGGAGGGAATTTTGGATATTTTGGGAATTTTGGGGAAATTTTGGGGCGATTTGTTTGGGTTTTTTTATTTTTGGGGATTTTGGGGACTTTCGAAGGAATTTTTGGGGGATTTGGGGAAATTTGGGGAGAATTTGAGGCATTTTGGGAGGGATTTAGGGAATTTTGGGGAAATTTTTGTGAATTTTGGGAGGATTGGGGGAATTTGGGGGGATTTGGGAGGATTTTGGGGGATTTGGGGATTTTTTGGGGAATTTTTGGGGAGATTTTGGGGAAAACTTGAGGAATTTGGGGGATTTTGGGGGGATTTTGGTGGAATTTGGGAATTTTGGGGAGATTTTGGGGATTTTTGGGAGGATTTTTGGGGGGAATTTGGGGGATTTTTGGGGGGATTTTGGGGGATTTTTTATTTTATTTTTGGGAAATTTTTTTAAAATTTTATTTTTTATTTTGGAAGGGATTTGGGGGGGATTTGGGGAATTTTGAGGAATTTGGCGGATTTTGGGGGAATTTTGGGGGAATTTTGGGAATTTTGGGGAAGATTTGGGTGGATTTGGGGAAATTTTGGGGAATTTTGGGGGATTTTGGGGATTTTTAGGAACTTTGGGAGAATTTTGGAGATTTTTGGGAGGATTTTGGGGGGTTTTGGGAGGAATTTGGAGCAATTTTTTGGGATTTTGGAGAAAATTTTTTGATTTTTTGGGGGGATTTTGTTATTATTATTTTGGGGGGATTTGGGGAGGATTTTGGGCGGAATTTTTGCTGAATTTTGTGGGAATTTTGGTGAATTTTGGGGGAATTTTTTTGGAATTTTGGGGAATTTTTTGCTGAATTTTGTGGGAATTTTTTGGGAGCAAATTTTGGTGAATTTTGGTGAATTTTTGAGGGAATTTTGGGGGGAATTTTTTGGGGGGGATTTTGGGGAATTTTTTGGGGAATTTTTTGGGGAATTTTTGGGGGAATTTTGGGGGGAATTTTTTGGGGGGATTTTGGGGAAATTTCAGGGGAATTTTGGGAGATTTTGGGGGAATTTTTGGGGGATTTTGGGGAAAATTTTTTGAGGAAATTTTTGGTGAATTTTGTGGGATTTTTTTGGGAATTTTGGGGAATTTTTGTGGGAATTTTTGTGGGAATTTTGGGGAAAATTTTTGGGCATTTTTTTGGTATTTCGGGGGAATTTTGGGCGGAATTTTTTGGTAATTTTGGGGAATTTTTGTGGGAATTTTTGGGGAATTTTTGGTGAATTTTGTGGGAACTTTTTGGGAATTTTGGGGAATTTTTTGGGGGGATTTTTGGGGGAATTTTTGGGGAATTTTTGGTGAATTTGTGGGAACTTTCTGGGAATTTTGGGGAATTTTTGTGAGAATTTTGTGGGAATTTTTTTGGGAATTTTGGTGAATTTTGTGGGAATTTTTGGGGGAATTTTTGGTGAATTTTGGGAGAATCTTTTTGGGAATTTTTGGTGAATTTTCGTGAATTTTGTGGGAATTTTTGTGGGATTTTTTTTGGGAATTTTGTTGAATTTTCGGGGTTATTTTGGGTGTATTTTGGGGTTTATTTTGTGTTTATTTTTATTTATTTTGGACATTCCAGGACATCAAGAGCGGGCGCTCCCCGCTGCTCCACGCCGTGGAAAACAACAGCCTCGAGATGGCCGAGCTGCTCCTGCAGGTCTGGGGGGAATTTGGGGAAAATTTGGGGAAATTTGGGAAAATTTGGGGATTTTTTGGGATTTGGGGGATTTGGGGGAATTTTGGGGGTTTTTTTTAATTTTGGGGGGATTTTTTTTTAAATTTTTGAGGATTTTTTTGAGGATTTTTTTTTGGATTTTGGGGAATTTTTGGGGGATTTTTTGAGGATTTTTTTTTTGAATTTTGAGGAATTTTGTTTTTAATTTTTGGGGATTTTTTGGGGGGGAATTTTTGGGGAATTTTTGAGGATTTTTTGGGATTTTTTTTGAATTTTGGGGAATTTTTGAGGATTTTTTTGAGGATTTTTTTTTTTAATTTTGGGGAATTTTTGGGGAATTTTTGAGGATTTTTAGAGGATTTTTTGGGACTTTTTTTTTGTTTGTTTTTGGGGGAATTTTTGGGGAATTTTGGGGGATTTGGGGGAATTTTTGAGGTATTTTTGAGGATTTTTTGGGATTCTTTTTTTTTTTTTTGAATTTTAGGGAATTTTTGAGGATTTTTTGAGGATTTTTTGAGGATTTTTTTTTTGAATTTTGGGGAATTTTTTTTTTTAATTTTTGGGGATTTTTTTTTTAAATTTTTGGGGAATTTTTGGGGGGGAATTTTTGGGGATTTTTTTTGGATTTTGGGGGGTTTTGGGGGAATTTAGGGGAATTTGGGAAAATTTGGGGAATTTTTGGAAAATTTGGGGATTTTTTGGGATTTGGGGGATTTGGGGGAATTTTGGGGATTTTTTAAAATTTTTTTTTAATTTTTTTTAATTTTTGGGGAATTTTTGGGGATTTTTTGAGGATTTTTTGAGGATTTTTTTTTATTTTGGGGAATTTTTGAGGATTTTTTGAGGATTTTTTTTGTATTTAGAGGAATTTTTGAGACTTTTTTTTGAATTTTGGGGAATTTTGGGAGAATTTTTGGGGATTTTTTTTGGATTTTGGGGGGTTTGGGGGGAATTTGGGAAAATTTGGGGATTTTGGGGGGATTTGAGGGATTTTTGGGGATTTGGGGGAATTTTGGGGGGAATTTTTGGGGATTTTTTTTTGGGGGGGGAATATTTTTAAAATTTTAGGGGTTTATTTAATTTTGGGGATTTTGAGGGAAAATTTGGGGATTTTTGGGAAAATTTGGGGATTTTTGGGGAATTTTGGAGGGTTTGGAGGGATTTGGGGGGGATTTTGAGGGAAATTTGGAGGATTTTGGAGGGTATTTGGGGGAAAATTTGGGGAATTTTGGGGGATTTGGGGGAATTTTGGGGGGTTTTGGGGGGTTTTGAGGGAAATTTTGGGGATTTTTGGTAATTATTGAGAATTTTGGGGGAATTTGGGGGGATTTGGGGGATTTCGGGGGAATTTTTGGGGATTTTTTTGGGATCTTTTTTGGAATTTGGAGGATTCTTTTTTAAAAATTTTTGGGGATTTTTTTTTAGGCATTTGGGGGATTTTGGGGGAATTTTTTGGGATTTGGGGGAATTTTGGGTCGATTTTTGGGGTCATTTTGGGGTGATTTTTGGGGTTTTTGGGGTCAGATTTTGGGTCGATTTTTGGTTGGGATTTGGGGATTTTTTGGGGTCAGAATTGTGACGATTTCGGGGAGTTTTGGGTTTGATTTTTGGTCAGATTTTGGGTCGGAATTTTGACGATTTCTGGGAGTTTTGGGACGATTTTTGGGGTGAGTTTTAGGAAAATTTTTGGGGCGATTTTTGGGATTTTTGGGGCGATTTTTGGGATTTTTGTTCCCCGATTTCTCCTGATGATTTTGGGGCTCAGGAATTCCAATTTCGAGCCTCCCCTGACCCCAAATCCCTCATTTCCAGCGCGGGGCCAGCGTCAATGCCCAATCCTACATTGGGTGATTCTGGGTGGATTTTGGGGTGATTTTTGGATGATTTTTGGTGATTTTTGGGTGATTTTTGGGTGATTTTTGGGTGATTTTTTGGGATGATTTGGGGTCAATTTTGGGTCAGGATCTGAGGATTTTGGGGTTGATTTTGGGTTGGGATTTGGAGTTTTTGGGGTCAGAATTTTGACGATTTCAGGGTGTTTTGGGATGACTTTTGGGATGATTTTTGGGGCGATTTTTGGGGATTTTTAGGGCGATTTTTGGGATTTTTGGGACCATCTTCGGGATTTTTGTTCTCTGATCCCTCTGGGGGGTTTTGGGATGCCCCAATTCCAATTTTAGGGTCCCCTTGACCCCAAAATTTGGAAATTCCAGCGCGGAGCCAGTGTCAATGCCCAATCCTACGCCGGGTGCACGGCCCTGGGGATTTTGGGGATTTTTGGGGTGATTTGGAGGATTTTGGGGTTGGATTTTGAAGATTTTGGGGTCAGAATTTGGAGATTTTTGAGGTCAAATTTTGGGGATTTTGGGGTCAGATTTTGGGGATTTTGGGGTTGGATTTTGGGTTGAATTTTGGGTCAGATTTTGGGTCAAATTTTGGAGGATTTTGGGTCGGGATTTGGGGTTCTTGGGGTCAGATTTGGGGGATTTCAGGTCAGATTTTGGGCGATTTTGGGTCAGATTTTGGGTTGGGATTTGGGTCATTTTGGGTCAGAATTTGAGGTTTTTGGGATCAGAGTTTGGGCCGATTTTGGGTTGAATTTTAGTTTTTTTTGGGGGTCGATTTTGGGTTGGAATTTGGGGGCTTTGGGGTGGATTTTTGGGACGATTTTTTGGGATTTTTGGGGCGATTTTTGGGATTTTTGTTCCCTGATTTCTCCTGATGATTTTGGGGGTCAGGAATTCAAATTTCGGGGTCCCCCTGACCCCAAACCCCTCATTTTCAGCGCGGAGCAGCGTGAGCACCCAATCCTACGCCGGGTGCACGGCCCTGGGGATTTTGGGGATTTTTGGGGCGATTTTTGGGTGATTTTTGGGTAATTTGGGGATGATTTTTGGGGTCATTTTGGGGTGATTTTGGGTCAGATTTTGGGGTGATTTTGGGGTGATTTTTGGGCTGATTTGGGGTCAGATTTTGGGTTGATTTTGGGTCAGATTTTCAGGATTTTGGGGTCAGATTTTGGGTGAGATTTGGAGGGTTTTGGGGTCAGAATTTGGAGATTTTGAGGTCAAATTTTGGGGATTTTGAGGTCAGATTTTGGGTCACGATTCTGATGATTTTGTGGATTTTTGGGGCGATTTTTGGGGTAATTTATGGGCGATTTTTGGGGGGATTTTTGGGGTTTTTGGGGTCAGATTTTGGGTCGATTTTTGGTTGGGATTTGGGGATTTTTGGGTCAGGATTTTGACGATTTTGGGTCGATTTTGGAGTTGATTGGGGTCACAATTTTGACAATTTCAGGGCGTTTTGGGACGATTTTTGGGATGATTTTTGGGGCAATTTTTGGGGTGATTTTTGCAATTTTTGGGTTCTAATTTCTCCTGGGGGGTTTTGGGGGGTGGGGATTCCTATTTTGGGGTCCTCATTGAATTTTGGGCCTCCCCTGACCCCAAATCCTGTATTTCCAGCGCGGGGCCAGCGTCAACGCCCAATCCTACGCGGGGTGCACGGCCCTGCACGCGGCCGCGGGCCGGGGGCTGCTGCGGCTGCTGCGGCTCCTCCTGCGCTGTGGGGCCGACTGTGGGGTCAGGAACCTGCACAACGACACCCCCGCGGGCGTGGCTGCCAGTGCCCAGGTGAGTCATGGGGTCCAGGTGAGGTCACAGGTCATTTGGGGAAAATTTGGGGGGATTTGGAGCAATTTTGGGGGATTTAAAGGGGTTTAAATGGGATTTTTTTGGGAATTTTTGAGTATTTGGGGTCCTAAAACTGCTCAAAGATCCATCCCCAGGTGAGTCCTGGGGCTCAGGTGAGGCTGGGAGGGTTTACAGGTGATTTGGAGAAAATTTGGAGCAATTTGGAGCAATTTTGGGGGGTTTAAAGGGGATTTTTGGGGATTTTTTGGGATTTTTTGGGGATTTTTTGGGGATTTGGGCCGACTGCGGGGTCAGGAACCTGCACAATGACACACCTGCAGGTGTGGCTGCCAGTGCCCAGGTGAGTTCAGGGCTCAGGTGAGGTTTGGAGAGGATTTGGGGAAGTTTGGAGCAATTTTGGGGCGTTTAAAGGGGATTTTTGGGGATTTTTTGGGGAATTTTTGAGTATTTGGGATCCTAAAACTGCTCAAAGATCCTTCCCCAGGTGTGGCCGCCAGTGCTCAGGTGAGTCATGGGGTCCAGGTGAGGTCACAGGTCATTTGGGGAAAATTTGGGGGGATTTGGAGCAATTTTGGGGGATTTAAAGGGGATTAAATGGGATTTTTTTGGGGATTTTTTGGGGATTTTTTGGGGATTTTTTGGGGATTTCGGAGGATTTGGGGTCTCAAAATTGCACAGGGATCCCCCCCAAGGTGAGTCCTGGAGCTCAGGTGAGTCCAGGTGGGGCAGGTGAGAAATTTGGGGGAGATTTGTGGGGTTTAAAGGGGAAATTTGGGGATTTTTTTGGGATTTATTGGGGATTTTGGGGGTTTTTGGGGTCCTAAAACTGCTCAAAGACCCTTCCCCAGGTGTGGCTGGGAGTGCCCAGGTGAGTTCAGGTGTCCAGGTGAGGTTTGGAGAGGATTTGGGGAAAATTTGGGGAAGTTTGGAGCAATTTTGGGGGATTTAAAGTGGATTTTTAGGGATTTTTTGGGATTTTTTGGGGATTTTTTGGGGTTTTTTGGGGATTTTTTGGGGATTTTTTGGGGATTTTTTGGGGATTTCGGAGGATTTTGGGTCCCAAACCTGCCCAGGGATCCCCCCCAGGTGAGTCCTGGGGCTCAGGTGAGTCCAGGTGGGGCAGGTGAGAAATTTGGGGGGATTTTTGGGGCATTTTGGGGCATTTAAAGGGGATTTTAGGGAATTTTTTTGGGAATTTAGGGAGATTTTGGGGACATTTTGGGCGTTTAAAGTGGATTTTTGGGGGAATTTGGGGGATTTTGGGGGATTTTTGGGCAATTTTGGGGGATTTTTGGGGATTTTGGGGGATTTTTGGGGATTTTTGGGGGATCTTGGGGGGATTTTGGGGGATTTGGGGGCATTTTTAGGGTTTTTTTGGGGATATTGGGGTATTTTGGGGGATTTTTGGACAATTTTTGGGGATTTTGGGTCAGATTTGGGGAGATTTGGGGGAATTTGGGGGAAATTTGGGGATTTGGGGTCAAATTTGGTGAATTTGGGGGATTTTGGGGTTGATTTGGGGGAATTTTGGGAAGTTTTGGGAGGGATTTGGGGGGTTTTGGGAAATTTGGGAGTTTTTTTGGTGAATTTTGGTGAATATTGGGGGATTTGGGGGAATTTTGGTGAATTTTGGGGGATTTTGGGGCCAGATTTGGGAGAATTTTGGGGATTTTGAGGGATTTGGGTCCAGATTTGGGGAAAATTTGGGAAATTTTGGGAGAATTTGGGGGAATTTGGGGGATTTGGGGTTGAATTTGGGGGATTTTAAGGCAGATTTGGGGAAATTTTGGGGATTTTGGGTCAAATTTGGGGGATTTTGTGTCAGATTTTTGGGATTTGGGGGATTTGGGGTCAAATTTGGGGAATTTTGGGGATTTTGGGGTGGGAATTTTGGAGATTTAGGGGATTTGGGGTCAGATTTTTGGAATTTTTTGGGATTTTGGGTGGAAATTTTGGGGAATTTTGGTGATTTTGGCCCCGCCCCTCCCCCCAGGTGATCGACATCCTGCGGGGAAAAGCCTCGAGACCCCCCCAGGAGCCCCCAAATCCCCCCCGGGAACCCCCAAATGGTGAGACACAAATTTGGGGGGTCCTGGGGGAGAAATTCCCAAAATTTGGGGGAATTTGGGGGGAAAAATTCTGAATTTTGGGGGGATTTTGGGGGAAAAATGCCAAATTTTGGGGTATTTGGGTGGGATTTTGCGGTCTTGGGGGAGAAATTCCCAAATTTTGGGGGTTTTGGGGCAGAATATTCCAAAAATTTGGGAGATTTGGGGGAAATTTCCAATTTTGGTGGGTTTGGGGGGGGATTTTGGGGTCTTGGGGGAGAGATTCCCAAATTTTGGGGTCCCCGGGCGGGTTTTGGGGACGAAATTCCCGAATTTCGGGCCCCACATTTGGGAGGGTCCCCGAAAAGCCCCAAAATTCCCCAAATTTTGGGATTTTTCAGCTGAAAAAATTAAAACATCCCCAATTTTTCCTCCTCTGGCCTCGGCCCCTTTTCAGGCTTTACATCGGAAGCCCCGCCCACTTCCGGGTCTGCGGCCAATGAGGTTAAGGGGGCGGGGCTTCAACTACCAAGGGAAAGCCCCGCCCACCGACAGAGCAGGGACCAATCAGAGGCGGTGCTGGGGAGCCCCGCCCACCGACAGAGCAGGGACCAATCAGAGGCGGCGCTGGGGAGCCCCGCCCACCGACAGAGCAGGGACCAATCAGAGGCGGCGGTGGGGAGGCTCCGCCCACTCGGGGGGCGGGGGCAGGGCAGCATTAACCGCGCGCCGCCAGGGGGCGCCAACACCGGCCTGGCCTGAGGGGAAAATTAATAAAATTCATTAAAATAATGAACTGGGACAAACTGGGAGGGAACTGGGAGGGACTGTGATAAACTGGGAGGGACTGGGACAAACTGGGAGGGACTGGGACGAACTGGGAACAGTTGAAAGGAGCGCCGGAAAGCCGCCGCGGGGCACCATGGGAATCGTAGTCCCGGAACTAACCGCTTTCTATGGGGCGCGGGGCACCATGGGAGTTGTAGTCCCGGAAGTGGCCGTTTAGCGCCCCTTCTCGGTCACCACAGGGCACTAGTTTGAACTGGGATGAACTGGGAGGGACTGGGAGGGGACTGGGACAAACTGGGAGGGACTGGGAAGGACTGGGAGGGACTGGGAGCTCATTGGACTGAACTGGACTGAATTGGGCTGAACTGGGAGGCCACTGGGCCTCACTGGCTTGACCTGAACTGGTTCAAACTGGTTTAAACTGGTTTAAATTGGTTTAAACGGGCCCGTGCCGGCGGTTCCCCTCAGGCCGCGCATGCGCAGTGCCGGCTCCTCATCCTCCCGCCTCTCCCTGACGTCATCGCTTTGCGCCGTCGCGTGCTGACGTCACTTCCGCGGCGCGCCGTCACGATGGAGGAGCTGGGGCTGCTCGGGGAGAAGCCGCAGGTGAGGGAAAAGCGCCCGAAAAACACCAAAAAACACCGAAATCGCCCCAAAATCTCCTAGGGGGAGGGTGGGGAACGAGGGGGGCACCCAAAGGACCCCAAAAAGGCCGCGCGGAGCGGGGGGGGAGGGGGCCGGCGGGGGCTGTTTGGGGCCCTCCCCCCCAGGCCACGCCCCTTTTGGGACGGACCAATGGGAGAGCGGGAAGAGGGGCACGGCCTGAAATGGGGGCGGGACCTTCCCAGGGCCCCGCCCCTTTTTGATGGCCCCGCCCACTTTTTTGGGGGATTTCCTGTCCCTTATTTTTGGATTCCCCTGAATTTTGGATGCCCCGCCCCCAAATTTTGGGGCCCCTCACCCCAAATTTTTTGGGTTCCCCTCTCCCATTTTTGGGGCCCCGCTCCCATTTTTTGAGGGTCCCACCCCAAATTTTGGGTGCCCCTCCCTCCCTCATTATTTGAGGGCCTCCCCTCACCTGTTCCTGTCTCACCTGTTCCTGTCTCACCTGTGCCCCCCCTTCACCTGTGGCTGATTCTCCCCCATTTTTGGGTCCCACCTGTTCTGAGTGTCACCTGAGTGTCACCTGTCCTGACCCACCTGTCCCATTTCTCACCTGTCATGTCCCCCACCTGTCCCTTACCTGTCCTGTCTCACCTGTCCCATCTCACCTGTCCCACCTGTTGTCTTACCTGTGCTGTGTCACCTGTCCCTTACCTGTCTCTCACCTGTCCCTCCCCTGTCTCACCTGTGTGTCTCACCTGTCCCTCACCTGTCTCACCTGTCCCTTACCTGTCTCACCTGTCCAGGACGATGTCCCGGCCTTGGCCGCCCCTCGGCCCCTCCCCGGCCTTTCCTTCCTGGTGCCCGAACCTGAGGACCTGGAGGACCTGTACAGCAGGTACAAGGTGAGTGACACACCTGGGGACAGGTGAGGTTACCTGGGGACAGGTGAGGGGGTTACAGGACCTGTACAGCAGGTACAAGGTGAGTGACACACCTGGGGACAGGTGAAGTTACCTGTACAGCAGGTACAAGGTGAGTGACACACCTGGGGACAGGTGAGGTTACCTGTACAGCAGGTACAAGGTGAGTGACACACCTGGGGACAGGTGAGGTTACCTGTACAGCAGGTACAAGGTGAGTGACACACCTGGGGACAGGTGAGGTTACCTGGAGACAGGTATGGGGGGTTACAGGACCTGTACAGCAGGTACAAGGTGAGTGACACACCTGGGGACAGGTGTGATACACCTGGGGACAGGTGAGGGGGTTACAGGACCTGTACAGCAGGTACAAGGTGAGTGACACACCTGGGCACACCTGGGGACACCTGGGGACAGGTGAGGTTACCTGTACAGCAGGTACAAGGTGAGTGACACACCTGGGGACAGGTGAGGTTACCTGGGGACAGGTGAGGTTACCTGTACAGCAGGTACAAAGTGAGTGACACACCTGGGGAAATCCTGAGTGGGAAAGGGACAAGTGAGAGAACCTGAGCTCACCTGGGCTCACCTGGAGGTGCAGGAGGAGCTCAGCCCCGCCCTGTCCCCAGTGTCCCCCATGGCTCAGGTGTATCCCAGGTGTACCTCAGGTGTATCTCAGGTTTCTCAGGTGTATCTCAGGTGTACCTCAGGTATCTCAGGTGTGTCTCAGGTGTGTTTTTACCTGTCTCACCTGTCAGAAGCTGCAGCAGGAGCTGGAGTTCCTGGAGGTGCAGGAGGAGTACATCAAGGACGAGCAGCGGAACCTGAAGAAGGAGTTCCTGCACGCGCAGGAGGAGGTGAAGAGGATCCAGAGCATCCCCCTGGTCATCGGGCAGTTCCTGGAGGCCGTGGACCAGAACACGGCCATTGTGGGATCCACCACAGGTGAGACACACCTGGGGACAGGTGAGGGTCACAGGGGTTTGGGGTTAGGGGTGTTCCCCTGGTCATCAGGCAGTTCCTGGAGGCCGTGGACCAGAACACGGCCATTGTGGGATCCACCACAGGTGAGACACACCTGGGGACAGGTGAGGGTCACAGGGGTTTGGGGTTAGGGGTGTTCCCCTGGTCATCAGGCAGTTCCTGGAGGCCGTGGACCAGAACACGGCCATTGTGGGATCCACCACAGGTGAGACACACCTGGGGACAGGTGAGACACACCTGGGCACACCTGGGACAGGTGAGGGTTTGGGGTTTGGGGTGTCCCCCTGGTCATCGGGCAGTTCCTGGAGGCCGTGGACCAGAACACGGCCATCGTCGGCTCCACCACAGGTGAGACACACCTGGGGACAGGTGAGACACACCTGGGACAGGTGAGACACACCTGGGCACACCTGGGCACACCTGGGACAGGTGAGACACACCTGGGACAGGTGAGGGTCACAGGGGTTTGGGGTTTGGGGTGTCCCCCTGGTCATCAGGCAGTTCCTGGAGGCCGTGGACCAGAACACGGCCATTGTGGGCTCCACCACAGGTGAGACACACCTGAGATAGGTGAGGGATACCTGGGACAGGTGAGGGTCACAGGGGTTTGGGTTTGGAGTGTCCAGTTGGTCATCAGAGGTCACGGGTCAGGCCATGGTCACTGTGGGCTCCACCACAGGTGTGTGCCCAGGTGTGTTTTTCCCCCAGGTTCCAATTACTACGTGCGGATCCTGAGCACCATCGACCTGTCCCAGCTGTTCCCTGTCCCAGGCATCACCTGTCCCCAGGTGTATCTCACCTGTCCCCAGGTGTATCTCACCTGTCCCCAGGTGTCCCCAGGTGTCCCCAGTCAGGTGTTACCTGTCCCCAGGTGTATCTCACCTGTCCCCAGGTGTCCCCCAGGTGTCCTCAGGTGTATCTCACCTGTCCCCAGGTGTGCCCAGGTGTGTTTTCCCCCCAGGTTCCAATTACTACGTGCGGATCCTGAGCACCATCGACCTGTCCCCAGGTGTCCCCAGTCAGGTGTTACCTGTCCCAGGTGTATCTCACCTGTCCCCAGGTGTCCCCAGGTGTCCCCAGGTGTGTCTCACCTGCCCAGGTGTGTTTTCCCCCCAGGTTCCAATTACTACGTGCGGATCCTGAGCACCATCGACCTGTCCCCAGCTGTCCCCAGGTGTCCCCAGTCAGGTGTTACCTGTCCCAGGTGTATCTCACCTGTCCCCAGGTGTCCCCAGGTGTATCTCACCTGTCCCAGGTGTGTCTCACCTGCCCAGGTGTGTCTCTTGCAGGTTCCAATTACTACGTGCGGATCCTGAGCACCATCGACCGGGAGCTGCTCAAGCCCAACGCGTCGGTGGCTCTGCACAAACACAGCAACGCCCTGGTGGACGTGCTGCCCCCCGAGGCCGACAGCAGCATCATGATGCTCACCTCAGGTGAGTTACCTGAGCTCACCTGGGAACACCTGGGGGGGAAAAAACGGGGTTTGGGGAAAAAAACACGGAATTTATAGGCAAAAAAATGGGATTTCAGGACCAAAAAATGGGGTTTGGGGATCAAAAAATGGGGTTTGGGGTCATGAAAGGTCAACTGAGCTCACCTGGGCTCACCTGGACACACCTGGGCTCACCTGGGCTCACCTGGGCTCACCTGGGATACATAAAGTGTCATTTTGGGGTGAAAAAATGGGATTTAGGGAGAAAAAAAATGGGATTTGGGGTCATCGTGACCCCCAGAGTGACCCCAGTGACCCCAGTGACCCCAGACTGGTCCCAGTGACCCCAGACTGACCCCAGTGACCCCAGTGACCCCAGAGTGACCCCAGTGACCCCAGACTGACCCCAGTGACCCCAGACTGGTCCCAGTGACCCCAGTGACCCCAGTGACCCCAGACTGGTCCCAGTGACCCCAGACTGACCCCAGTGACCCCAGTGACCCCAGACTGACCCCAGTGACCCCAGACTGGTCCCAGTGACCCCAGTGACCCCTGTGACCCCAGACTGGTCCCAGTGACCCCAGTGACCCCAGACTGACCCCAGACTGGTCCCAGTGACCCCAAACTGACCCCAGTGACCCCAGACTGGTCCCAGTGACCCCAGTGACCCCAAACTGACCCCAGTGACCCCAGACTGGTCCCAGTGACCCCAGTGACCCCAGTGACCCCAGTGACCCCAGACTGACCCCAGTGACCCCAGTGACCCCAGTGACCCCAGACTGACCCCAGACTGGTCCCAGTGACCCCAAACTGACCCCAGTGACCCCAGACTGACCCCAGACTGGTCCCAGTGACCCCAGACTGACCCCAGTGACCCCAGACTGACCCCAGACTGGTCCCAGTAACCCCAGTGACCCCAGTGACCCCAGACTGACCCCAGACTGGTCCCAGTGACCCCAAACTGGTCCCAGTCCATCCCAGTGACCCCAGTGACCCCAGACTGACCCCAGTGACCCCAGTGACTCCAGTGACCCCAGTGACCCCAGTGACCCCAGACTGGTCCCAGTGACCCCAGACTGACCCCAGACTGACCCCAGTGACCCCAGTGACCCCAGTGACCCCAGTGACCCCAGACTGACCCCAGTGACCCCAGTGACCCCAGTGACCCCAGACTGACCCCAGTGACCCCAGTGACCCCAGACTGACCCCAGTGACCCCAGACTGACCCCAGTGACCCCAGTGACCCCAGACTGACCCCAGTGACCCCAGTGACCCCAGTGACCCCAGACTGGTCCCAGTGACCCCAGACTGACCCCAGGCTGACCCCAGTGACCCCAGACTGACCCCAGTGACCCCAGACTGACCCCAGACTGACCCCAGTGACCCCAGACTGACCCCAGTGACCCCAGACTGACCCCAGACTGACCCCAGTGACCCCAGTGACCCCAGACTGACCCCAGTGACCCCAGTGACCCCAGACTGACCCCAGACTGACCCCAGTGACCCCAGACTGACCCCAGACTGACCCCAGTGACCCCAGACTGACCCCAGACTGACCCCAGTGACCCCAGTGACCCCAGACTGACCCCAGACTGACCCCAGACTGACCCCAGTGACCCCAGACTGGTCCCAGTGACCCCAGTGACCCCAGTGACCCCAGACTGGTCCCAGTGACCCCAGACTGACCCCAGTGACCCCAGTGACCCCAGACTGACCCCAGTGACCCCAGACTGGTCCCAGTGACCCCAGTGACCCCTGTGACCCCAGACTGGTCCCAGTGACCCCAGTGACCCCAGTGACCCCAGTGACCCCAGACTGACCCCAGTGACCCCAGTGACCCCAGTGACCCCAGACTGACCCCAGACTGGTCCCAGTGACCCCAAACTGACCCCAGTGACCCCAGACTGACCCCAGACTGGTCCCAGTGACCCCAAACTGACCCCAGTGACCCCAGACTGACCCCAGACTGGTCCCAGTAACCCCAGTGACCCCAGTGACCCCAGACTGACCCCAGACTGGTCCCAGTGACCCCAAACTGGTCCCAGTCCATCCCAGTGACCCCAGTGACCCCAGACTGACCCCAGTGACCCCAGTGACTCCAGTGACCCCAGTGACCCCAGTGACCCCAGACTGGTCCCAGTGACCCCAGACTGACCCCAGACTGACCCCAGTGACCCCAGTGACCCCAGTGACCCCAGTGACCCCAGACTGACCCCAGTGACCCCAGTGACCCCAGTGACCCCAGACTGACCCCAGTGACCCCAGTGACCCCAGACTGACCCCAGTGACCCCAGACTGACCCCAGTGACCCCAGTGACCCCAGACTGACCCCAGTGACCCCAGTGACCCCAGTGACCCCAGACTGGTCCCAGTGACCCCAGACTGACCCCAGGCTGACCCCAGTGACCCCAGACTGACCCCAGTGACCCCAGACTGACCCCAGACTGACCCCAGTGACCCCAGTGACCCCAGACTGACCCCAGTGACCCCAGTGACCCCAGACTGACCCCAGACTGACCCCAGTGACCCCAGACTGACCCCAGACTGACCCCAGTGACCCCAGACTGACCCCAGACTGACCCCAGTGACCCCAGTGACCCCAGACTGACCCCAGACTGACCCCAGACTGACCCCAGTGACCCCAGACTGGCCCCAGTGACCCCCAGAGTGACCCCAGTGACCCCAGTGACCCCAGTGACCCCAGACTGACCCCAGACTGACCCCAGTGACCCCAGTGACCCCAGTGACCCCAGTGACCCCAGACTGGCCCCAGACTGACCCCAGACTGACCCCAGTGACCCCAGTGACCCCAGACTGACCCCAGACTGACCCCAGACTGACCCCAGTGACCCCAGACTGACCCCAGACTGACCCCAGACTGACCCCAGTGACCCCAGTGACCCCAGACTGACCCCAGTGACCCCAGACTGACCCCAGTGACCCCAGTGACCCCAGTGACCCCAGTGACCCCAGACTGACCCCAGTGACCCCAGACTGACCCCAGTGACCCCAGTGACCCCAGACTGACCCCAGACTGACCCCAGTGACCCCAGTGACCCCAGTGACCCCAGTGACCCCAGACTGACCCCAGTGACCCCAGACTGACCCCAGACTGACCCCAGACTGACCCCAGTGACCCCAGTGACCCCAGTGACCCCAGTGACCCCAGTGACCCCAGACTGACCCCAGTGACCCCAGTGACCCCAGTGACCCCAGTGACCCCAGTGACCCCAGACTGGCCCCAGACTGACCCCAGACTGACCCCAGTGACCCCAGACTGACCCCAGTGACCCCAGTGACCCCAGACTGACCCCAGTGACCCCAGACTGACCCCAGTGACCCCAGTGACCCCAGACTGACCCCAGTGACCCCAGACTGGCCCCAGTGACCCCAGTGACCCCAGTGACCCCAGTGACCCCAGACTGACCCCAGTGACCCCAGTGACCCCAGTGACCCCAGTGACCCCAGTGACCCCAGACTGACCCCAGTGACCCCAGTGACCCCAGTGACCCCAGACTGACCCCAGACTGACCCCAGTGACCCCAGTGACCCCAGACTGACCCCAGATTGACCCTTTGACCTCCCCAGACCAGAAGCTGGACGTGGTGTACGCCGACATCGGGGGGATGGACATCCAGAAACAGGAGGGGCCGGTCACCCATCGGTCACCCCTGGGTGTCCCCGCCTGGCCCGTGACCCCGGTGACCCCAGACTGACCCCAGATTGACCTTTTGACCTCCCCAGACCAGAAGCCGGACGTGGTGTACGCCGACATCGGGGGGATGGACATCCAGAAACAGGAGGTTCGCGAGGCCGTGGAGCTGCCCCTGACACACTTCGAGCTCTACAAACAGGTCAGTGGCCAGAGTGACCACTGAGTGACCACTGGGTGACCGCTGAGTGACCAGAGTGACCACTGAGTGACCACTGAGTGACCACAGAGTGACCACTGAGTGACCACTGAGTGACCAGAGTGACCACTGAGTGACCAGAGTGACCACTGAGTGACCACTGAGTGACCACTGAGTGACCACTGAGTGACCACTGAGTGACCGCTGAGTGACCACTGAGTGACCAGAGTGACCGCTGAGTGACCACTGAGTGACCAGAGTGACCACTGAGTGACCACTGAGTGACCAGAGTGACCCCTGAGTGACCAGAGTGACCGCTGAGTGACCACTGAGTGACCAGAGTGACCACTGAGTGACCACTGAGTGACCACTGAGTGACCACTGAGTGACCAGAGTGACCACTGAGTGACCACTGAGTGACCAGAGTGACCGCTGAGTGACCACTGGGTGACCACTGGGTGACCACTGGGTGACCACTGAGTGACCACTGGGTGACCACTGAGTGACCAGAGTGACCACTGAGTGACCAGAGTGACCACTGAGTGACCACTGAGTGACCACTGAGTGACCAGAGTGACCACTGAGTGACCACTGGGTGACCAGACTGACCACTGAGTGACCACTGAGTGACCACTGAGTGACCACTGAGTGACCACTGAGTGACCAGAGTGACCACTGAGTGACCACTGAGTGACCACTGAGTGACCAGAGTGACCACTGAGTGACCACTGAGTGACCACTGAGTGACCAGAGTGACCGCTGAGTGACCACTGAGTGACCACTGAGTGACCACTGAGTGACCCCTGAGTGACCAGAGTGACCACTGAGTGACCACTGAGTGACCAGAGTGACCCCTGAGTGACCAGAGTGACCGCTGAGTGACCACTGAGTGACCAGAGTGACCACTGAGTGACCACTGAGTGACCAGAGTGACCCCTGAGTGACCAGAGTGACCGCTGAGTGACCACTGAGTGACCAGAGTGACCACTGAGTGACCACTGAGTGACCAGAGTGACCACTGAGTGACCGCTGAGTGACCACTGAGTGACCACAGAGTGACCACAGGAGTGACCACTGAGTGACCAGAGTGACCACAGAGTGACCACAGTGACCAAAGAGTGACCACTGAGTGACCACTGAGTGACCACTGAGTGACCAGAGTGACCACTGAGTGACCGCTGAGTGACCACTGAATGACCACAGAGTGACCAGAGTGACCGCTGAGTGACCACTGAGTGACCAGAGTGACCACTGAGTGACCACTGAGTGACCACTGAGTGACCGCTGAGTGACCAGAGTGACCACTGAGTGACCGCTGAGTGACCAGAGTGACCACTGAGTGACCAGAGTGACCACAGAGTGACCACTGAGTGACCACTGAGTGACCACTGAGTGACCGCTGAGTGACCAGAGTGACCAGAGTGACCACTGAGTGACCACTGGGTGACCAGAGTGACCACTGGAGTGACCACTGAGTGACCACAGAGTGACCCCTGAGTGACCACTGAGTGACCAGAGTGACCACTGGAGTGACCCCTGAGTGACCGCTGAGTGACCAGAGTGACCAGAGTGACCAGAGTGACCACTGGGTGACCAGAGTGACCACTGGAGTGACCCCTGAGTGACCGCTGAGTGACCAGAGTGACCAGAGTGACCAGAGTGACCACTGAGTGACCGCTGAGTGACCAGAGTGACCAGAGTGACCACTGAGTGACCACTGAGTGACCAGAGTGACCGCTGAGTGACCAGAGTGACCAGAGTGACCAGAGTGACCAGAGTGACCACTGAGTGACCAGAGTGACCACTGAGTGACCACTGAGTGACCAGAGTGACCAGAGTGACCAGAGTGACCACTGAGTGACCCCTGAGTGACCACTGGAGTGACCAGAGTGACCAGAGTGACCGCTGAGTGACCACTGAATGACCACTGAGTGACCGCTGAGTGACCAGAGTGACCGCTGGGTGACCACTGAGTGACCAGAGTGACCAGAGTGACCGCTGAGTGACCACTGAGTGACCACAGTGACCGCTGAGTGACCAGAGTGACCACTGGGTGACCACTGGGTGACCACAGTGACCAAAGAGTGACCACTGAGTGACCAGAGTGACCACTGAGTGACCACTGAGTGACCAGAGTGACCAGAGTGACCACTGAGTGACCGCTGGGTGACCACTGAGTGACCACAGAGTGACCAGAGTGACCACTGAGTGACCGCTGAGTGACCACTGAGTGACCACTGAGTGACCACTGAGTGACCACTGAGTGACCAGAGTGACCAGAGTGACCACTGAGTGACCACTGAGTGACCACTGAGTGACCAGAGTGACCACTGAGTGACCACTGAGTGACCACTGAGTGACCAGAGTGACCACTGAGTGACCAGAGTGACCGCTGGGTGACCACTGGGTGACCAGAGTGACCACTGAGTGACCACTGAGTGACCACTGAGTGACCAGAGTGACCACTGAGTGACCACTGAGTGACCACTGAGTGACCAGAGTGACCACTGAGTGACCAGAGGGATTTTTAGGGTTTTTCTTGAGGGTTTTTTGAGCTTTTTGAGGGATTTTTTGGGGGATTTTTTGGGGATTTTTTGGGGTTTTTTGAGGGTTTTTTGGGGATTTTTTGAGGGTTTATGGGATTTTTGGGGATTTTTGGGATTTTTGAGGGTTGATGGGATTTTTTTTGGATTTTTTGAGGCTTTATGGGATTTTTGGTGATTTTTTGGGGTTTTTTGGGGTTCCTAGTGGATTTTAGGGTGGTTTTTTTTTTATTTTTTTGGAGTTCCTGCTGGGATTTTTGGGGGGTTTTGAGGATTTTTTTGGGTTTCTGGTGCTCTCCATGGATCCTCAGTGAGATTTTGTGATTTTTGGAGCCATTTTTGGGGTTTCCAGTGGGATTTTTGAGGGTTTTTTGGGGATTTTTGGGGTTCCTGGTGGGGTTTTTGAGGGTTTTTGAGGGCTTTTGGAGCCATTTCTGGGGTTCCTGGTGGGATTTTTGGGTTTTTGGAGGGTTTTTTGGGATTCCTGGTGGGATTTTGGGGGATTTTTGGGATTTTTTTTGAGGTTCCTGGGAGGATTTTTGGGATTTTTGTGTTCCTGGCTGGATTTTGGTGTCCCTGATCCATTTTTGAGGCTCCCACTGATATTTTTGGTGTCTCTGGAGCCATTTTTGGGGCTCCCAGTGGGACTTTTGAGGTTTTTTTGGGGTTCCCAGAGGGATTTTTGGGGCCATTTTTGGGTTCCTGGTGCTCTCCATGGGGGTTTTGGGGTCTCTGGAGCCATTTTTGGGTTCCCAAGGGGATTTTTTGGGGTTCCTGGTGCTCGTTGTGGGTTCCCAGTGGGATTTTTGGGGTTTTGGGGTTTTTGGGAGGTTCCTGGAGGGATTTTTGGGGTTTTTTGGGGGGTTTTTGGGGGGTTCCTGGTGGGCTTTTTAGGGTTTTTTTGGGGTTTTTTTCAGGTGTTTTTTTGAGGGTTTTTTGGGGTTCCTGGTGGGATTTTTAGGGTTTTTTGGGGTTTTTTTTGAGGTTTTTTGGGGGAGTTTTTTAATTTTTTGGGGTTTTTTTTTGGGGTTCCCAGAGAGATTTTGGGGGATTTTTTGGGGGATTTTTTTTTGAGGCTCCTGGGAGGATTTTTGGGATTTTTTGGGGCTCCCAATAACATTTTTGGTGTCTCTGGATCCATTTTTTGTCTCACCTGTCCCCCCCTGTGTGTCCCCCCAGATCGGGATCGACCCCCCGCGGGGGGTTCTCATGTACGGCCCCCCCGGCTGCGGCAAAACCATGTTGGCCAAGGCCGTGGCCCACCACACCACAGGTCAGCCTGAGGGGGGATTTGGGGGGTTTGGGGGGGTTTGGGGTCACCTGGGGGGATTTGGGGTCATTTTGGGGAGGGTTTGGGGTCATTTCAGGGGGTTTGGGGTCATTTCAGGGGGATTTGGTGACACCTGGGGACACCTGGGGGGGATTTGGGGGCACCTGGGGGCACCTGGGAGGGGGTTTGGGGTCATTTCAGGGGGATTTGGGGTCATTTTGGGTCATTTCAGGGGGTTTGGGGGCAGTTGGGGAGGGTCTGGGGTCATTTCAGGGGGATTTTGGGTCATTTTGGGTCATTTCAGGGGGTTTGGGGGCACCTGGGGGGGGTTGGGGTCATTTCAGGGGGTTTGGGGTCATTTTGGGGAGCTTGGGGTAATTTTAGGGGGGTTTGGGGTCATTTCAGGAGGATTTTGGGTCATTTCAGGGGGTTTGGGGTCATTTTAGGGGGGATTTGGGGGCATTTGGGGAGGTTTGGGGTCATTTCTCAAGAGTTTGGGGTAATTTCAGGGGGTTTGGGGTCACCTGGGGTGGGTTTGGGGGCACCTGGGAGGGGGTTTGGGGTCATTTCGGGGGCGTTTTGAGCCATTTTGGGTCATTTAAGGGGGATTTTGGGTCATTTTAGGGGGGCTTGGAGGCATTTCAGGGGGGTTGGGGTAATTTTGGGTCATTTCAGGGGGTTTGGGGTCATTTCAGGGGGATTTGGGGTCATTTTGGGGGAATTTGGGGTCATTTGGGGTAATTTCACAGGAGTTTGGGGTCGTTTTGGGGGAATTTGGAGCCATTTTGGGTCATTTCAGGGAGATTTGGGGTCATTTATGGGGGTTTGGGAGGGTTTGAGGGCACCTGGGGAGGGGGTTTGGAGTCATTTCAGGGGGATTTGGGACCATTTGGGGTCATTTATGGGGGTTTGGGGGCACCTGGGGAGGGGGTTTGGGGTCATTTCAGGGGGGTTTGGGGTAATTTTGGGGGGTTTGGGGTCACCTGGGAGGGGTTTGGGGTCATTTCAGGGGGGGTTTGGGGTAATTTTGGGGGGTTTGGGGTCACCTGGGAGGGGTTTGGGGTAATTTCAGGGGGGGTTTGGGGTAATTTTGGGGGGTTTGGGGTCACCTGGGGGGGGTTTGGGGACACCTGGGAGGGGGTTTGGAGTAATTTCAGGGGGATTTGGAACCATTTTGGGTCATTTCAGGGAGTTTGGGGTCACCTGGGAGGGTCTGGGGGGGTTTGGGAGCATTTCAGGGTCACCTGGGGGGCTTTGGGGTCATTACAGGTGGGTCTGGGCAGGTTTGGGGTCACCTGGAGAGGTTTGGGGTCATTTCAGGGGGTTTGGGGTTATTTTTGGGGAGGTTTGGGGTCATTTCCGGGAGGTTTGGGGTAATTTTAGGGGGATTTTGGGTCATTTCTAGGGGGATTTGGGGAGGTTTGGGGTCACCTGGGCAGGTTTGGGGTATTTTGGGGGTCATTTCAGGGGATTTTGGATCATTCCAGGTGGGTTTGGGTTCACCTGGGTGGATTTTCGGTGGGATTTTTGGTTTCCTGTTGCTCCCCACAAACCCCAATTAAAATTTTTCCAATCCCTTGAGCTATTTTTCCCTTTCCCAATCCTCACCACCAAATCCCAGAACAATTTTTAACATTTCCCATTTAATTTTTTTTTTTTTTTACTATTTTTTACTTCCTCTATTTTTTTCCCTTCACTCCCACCAACTCCAAACCTTTTTTTCACTCCCCCAAACCCCCCAAAAACCCCAAAAACCCCCCAAAAACCCCCCAAAAACCCCCAAAATTTTGATTTTCCAGCGGCCTTTATCCGCGTGGTGGGGTCGGAGTTCGTGCAGAAGTACCTGGGGGAGGGGCCGCGGATGGTGCGCGACGTTTTCCGCTTGGCCAAGGAGAACGCGCCGGCCATCATCTTCATCGACGAGATCGACGCCATCGCCACCAAGAGATTCGACGCCCAGACCGGGGGTGAGGGGGGCTTGAAATTTGGGGAGGGGTTTGGACGAAATTTGGAAAAAAATCGGGTGAAATTTGCGTGAAATTCGGGCAAAATTTGGATAAAATTTGGGTGATTTTCGGTGGATTTTCAGTGGAATTTGGGTGAATTTTGGGTGGATTTTAGGTGGATTTTGGGTGGATTTTCAGTGGAGTTTGGGTGGATTTTCAGTGGAATTTGGGTGATTTTAGGTGGAGTTTGGGTGAAAATTGGGGGATTTTTGGTGAAATTTGGGTGAAATTCGGGTGATTTTCAGTGGATTTTCGGTGGATTTTCAGTGGAGTTTTAAGTGAATTTTGGGTGGAGTTTGGGGGCTCCTGGGTGGGGTTCAGGTGGTCCTGAGTGGAGTTTGGGTGAAATTTGGGTGAAATTTGGGGGGTTTTGGGTGGATTTTTGGGTCATTTTTGGGGTCAAGGAACCTCTTGGAGAAGCTGACGATGAAGATCCAGGGGCAGGTTTGGGGGACCCTTTGGGAGGTCTCGGGGTGCAGGAATAGGTCAAGGACCCCCAAATTGGGGAGGGGTCTTGGATGGTTTTTAGGTGGAGTTTGGGGGGGTTTTGGGCGAAATTTGGGTGAAATTTGGGCAAATTTTGATGGAATTCGGGGTTGACGAACCTCTTGGAGAAGCTCAAGGTGGGATTTGAGGACCCCAGACTGGAGGTGAGGGGACCCCAAATTGGGGAGGGGTCCTGGGTGGGGTTTGAGGCGTCCTGGGTGAGGTTTGGGCAAAATTTGGGGGATTTTGGGCGAAATTTGGGTGAAATTTGGGCGAAATTCAGGCGGATTTTGATGGAATTCACGGTTGACGAACCTCCTGAAGAAGCTCAAGGTGGGATTTGGGGACCCTTTGGGTGGTCTTGGGTCAAGGACTCCACTGGGAGTGAGTCAAGGACCCCCAGATTGAGGAGGGGGCTCCACTGGGGGGTCCTGGATGGTTTTTGGGTGGGGTTGGGGGGGTCCCGGGGGGGGGGTTGGGGGGTCCCGGGGGGGTTTGGGGGTCCCGGGGGGGGTTTTGGGGTCCCTGGGGGGTTTGGGGGGTCCCGGGGGGTTTGGGGGGGTCCCGGGGGGTGTTGGGGGGTCCCGGGGGGGGGTTTGGGGGGTCCCGGGGGGGTTTGGGGGGTCCGGGGGGGTTGGGGTTGGGGGTTGGGGGGGGTCCCGGGGGGGTTTGGGGGTCCTGGGGGGGTTTGGGGGGGTCCCGGGGGGGTTTGGGGGGTCCCATCATCTTCATCGACGAGATCGACGCCATCGCCACCAAGAGATTCGACGCCCAGACCGGGGGTGAGGGGACGGGGAGGGGTTTGGGCAAAATTCAGGTGAAATTTGGGGGATTTTGGGCAAAATTTGGGTGAAATTCGGGTGAAATTGGGTGAAATTCGGACAAAATTCGGGTGAAAATTGGGTGATTTTTAGTGGACTTTTGGTGGATTTTCAGTGGAGTTTGGGTGAAATTTTGGAAGATTTTGAGTGGAATTTGGGTGATTTTAGGTGGATTTTGGGTGATTTTAGGTCGAATTCGGGTGAATTTTGGGTGGTTTTTGGGTCAAATTTGGACAAATTTGGGCGAAATTTGGAAAAATTCAGGTGAATTTTGGATGATTTCAGGTGGAGTTTGGGTGATAATTGGGTGAATTTGGGTGATTTTCGGTGGATTTTTGGGTGAAATTTGTATGAAAATTGGGTGAAATTTGGGCGATTTTCGGTGGATTTTCAGTGGAGTTTGGGTGAATTTTGGGTGGAGTTTGGGTGGAGTTTAGGCAAAATTTGGGTGATTTTAGGTGGAATTTCGGTGAATTTTGGGTGGTTTTTAGGTGGAGTTTGGGTGGATTTCAGTAGAATTTAGATGAAAATTGAGTGAATTTCAGGCAAATTTTGGGTGAAATTTGGGTGACTTTTGGTGGAATTTTGGGTGGTTTTTGGGTGATTTTAGGTGGAATTTGGCAAATTTTGAGTGGTTTTTGGGGAAATTTGGGTGAAATTTGCGTGATTTTCGGTGGATTTTCAGTGGAGTTTGGGTGGATTTTAGGTGAATTTTGGGTGAAATTTGGGTGGATTTTGGTGGAGTTTCGGTGAATTTTGGGTGGTTTTTTGGGTGCAGTTTGGGTGGAATTTGGGGGTTTTGGGCAAAATTTGGGCAAAATTTGGGTCAAATTTGGGTGATTTTGGGTGGAGTTTGGGTGAAATTTTGGAGGATTTTGGGTGGAATTTGGGTGGTTTTAGGTGGAATTTTAGGTGAAATTTGAGTGAAATTTGGACAAAATTTGGGTGAAATTTGGACAAAATTCAGGTGAAATTTGGGTGAAAATCGGGCAAAATTCGGTGCGAAATTTGGGTGATTTTCGGTGAAATTTGAGCGAATTTGGACCAAATTCGGTTGAAATTTGGATGATTTTCGGTGGAATTTGGGTGGAGTTCAGGTGAAACTTGGACAAAATTCGGGTGAAAATTGGGTGATTTTAGGTGGCATTTTGGTGAAATTTGGGTGAAATTTGGGCAAAATTCGGGTGAAATTTGCACAAAATTCAGGGTGAAATTTGGGCGATTTTCAGTGGATTTTTGGTGGAATTTGGGTGAAAATTGGGTGAAATTTTGGAAGATTTTGGGTGGCTTTTGTGTTGAGTTTCGATGATTTTAGGCGGAATTTGGGGTGATTTTAGGTGAAATTTTGGAGGATTTTAGGTGGAATTCAGGTGAATTTGGGTGGTTTTTAGGTGGAATTCGGGTGAATTTTGGGCGGAATTTGGGTCAATTTTGGGTGGTTTTTTGGGGTTGAGGCACCTCTTGGAGAAGCTCCAGGTGAGATTTGGGGGGTCCCGGGGGGTTTGGGGGGTCCCGGGGGGGTTTGGGGGGTCCTGGGGGGGTTTGGGGGGGTCCCATCTCTTCATCGACGAGATCGACGCCATCGCCACCAAGAGATTCGACGCCCAGACCGGGGGTGAGGGGACGGGGAGGGGTTTGGGCAAAATTTGGGTGAAATTTGGGGGATTTTGGGCAAAATTTGGGTGAAATTCGGGTGAAAATTGGGTGAAATTCGGACAAAATTCGGGTGAAAATTGGGTGATTTTTAGTGGACTTTTGGTGGATTTTCAGTGGAGTTTGGGTGAAATTTTGGAAGATTTTGAGTGGAATTTGGGTGATTTTAGGTGGATTTTGGGTGATTTTAGGTCGAATTCGGGTGAATTTTGGGTGGTTTTTGGGTCAAATTTGGACAAAATTTGGGCGAAATTTGGAAAAATTCAGGTGAATTTTGGATGATTTCAGGTGGAGTTTGGGTGATAATTGGGTGGAATTTGGGTGATTTTCGGTGGATTTTGGGTGAAATTTGTATGAAAATTGAGTGAAATTTGGGCGATTTTCGGTGCATTTTCAGTGGAGTTTGGGTGAATTTTGGGTGGAGTTTGGGTGGAGTTTAGGCAAAATCTGGGTGATTTTAGGTGGAATTTCAGTGAATTTTGGGTGGTTTTTAGGTGGAGTTTGGGTGGATTTTCAGTAGAATTTAGATGAAAATTGAGTGAATTTCAGGCAAATTTTGGGTGAAATTTGGGTGATTTTTGGTGGAATTTTGGGTGGTTTTTGGGTGATTTTAGGTGGAATTTGGGCAAATTTTGAGTGGTTTTTGGGGGAAATTTGGTGAAATTTGCGTGATTTTCGGTGGATTTTCAGTGGAGTTTGGGTGGATTTTAGGTGAATTTTGGGTGAAATTTGGGTGGATTTTGGGTGGAGTTTCGGTGAATTTTGGGTGGTTTTTGGGTGCAGTTTGGGTGGAATTTGGGGGGTTTTGGGCAAAATTTGGGCAAAATTTGGGTCAAATTTGGGTGATTTTGAGTGGAGTTTGGGTGAAATTTTGGGGGATTTTGGGTGGAATTTGGGTGGTTTCAGGTGGAATTTTAGGTGAAATTTGAGTGAAATTTGGACAAAATTTGGGTGAAATTTGGGTGGTTTATGGGTGGAATTTTGGGTCATTTTTGGGTGGAATTTGGGTCATTTTTGTGTCATTTTTGGGCTTGAGGAACCTCTTGAAGAACCTCCAGGTGAGATTTGGGGACCCTTTGGAAGGTCTTGGGTCAAGGACCCCCAAATTGGGGAGGGGGCTCCATTGGGGGGGTCCCAGATGGTTTTTGGGTGGAATTTGGGGGATTTTGGGTGAAATTTGGGTGGATTTTGGTGGAATTTGGGCTTGAGGAACCTTCTGGAGAACCTGGGGATGAAGGTCAGGAACACCTGGGTGAAATTTGGGGTCACCTGGACAGAATTTGGAGACACCTGGACGGAATTTGGGGTCACCTGGACAGAATTTTGGTTGTTTGGGGTGAAATTTTGGTGGTTTTGGGGTGAAATTTGGGTGAAATTCGGGTGGGTTTTGGGATGTAATTTGGGGTCACCTGGACAATTTTTGAGGTGGAATTTGGGGTCACCTGGACAGAATTTGGGGTGAATTTTGGGGTCACCTGGATGGAATTTGGGGTCGAGGAACCTTCTGGAGAACCTGAGGATGAAGGTCAGGAACACCTGGACGGAATTTGGGGTCACCTGGACGGAATTTTGGTGGTTTTGGGTGAAATTTGGGGTCACCTGGACAGAATTTGGGGTCACCTGGATGGAATTTTGTGAAATTTTGTGGAATTTTGTGTAAATTTCCCCAAAATCTCATTTTTTCGCCCCCAAAGCCGACCGGGAGGTGCAGCGGATCCTCCTGGAGCTGCTCAACCAGATGGACGGATTTGACCAGAACGTCAACGTCAAGGTGAGCACACCTGGGGACAGGTGGGGACAGGTGACCCCAGGTGTGTCCCCAGGTGTGTCCCAGGTGTGTCCCAGGTGTGTCCCCAGGTGTGTCCCCAGGTGTGTCCCAGGTGTGTCCCAGGTGTGTCCCAGAGTGTCCCCAGGTGTGTCCCCAGGTGTCCCCAGGTGTGTCCCCAGGTGTGTCCCAGGTGTGTCCCCAGGTGTCCCCGGGTGTGTCCCAGAGTGTCCCCAGGTGTGTCCCAGAGTGTCCCCAGGTGTGTCCCAGGTGTGTCCCCAGGTGTCCCCAGGTGTGTCCCAGAGTGTCCCCAGGTGTGTCCCCAGGTGTGTCCCCAGAGTGTCCCAGGTGTGTCCCCAGGTGTCCCCAGGTGTGTCCCAGGTGTGTCCCAGGTGTCCCCAGGTGTGTCCCCAGGTGTGTCCCCAGGTGTGTCCCCAGGTGTCCCCAGGTGTGTCCCAGGTGTGTCCCAGGTGTGTCCCAGAGTGTCCCCAGGTGTGTCCCCAGGTGTCCCCAGGTGTGTCCCCAGGTGTGTCCCAGGTGTGTCCCCAGGTGTCCCCAGGTGTGTCCCAGAGTGTCCCCAGGTGTGTCCCAGAGTGTCCCCAGGTGTGTCCCCAGGTGTGTCCCAGGTGTGTCCCCAGGTGTCCCCAGGTGTGTCCCAGAGTGTCCCCAGGTGTGTCCCAGAGTGTCCCCAGAGTGTCCCCAGGTGTGTCCCCAGGTGTGTCCCCAGGTGTGTCCCAGGTGTGTCCCCAGGTGTGTCCCCAGAGTGTCCCCAGGTGTGTCCCAGGTGTCCCCAGGTGTGTCCCCAGGTGTGTCCCCAGAGTGTCCCCAGGTGTGTCCCAGGTGTCCCCAGGTGTGTCCCAGGTGTGTCCCAGGTGTCCCCAGGTGTGTCCCCAGGTGTGTCCCCAGAGTGTCCCCAGAGTGTCCCCAGGTGTGTCCCAGGTGTGTCCCCAGGTGTGTCCCAGGTGTGTCCCAGGTGTCCCCAGGTGTGTCCCCAGGTGTGTCCCCAGGTGTGTCCCAGGTGTGTCCCCAGGTGTGTCCCAGGTGTGTCCCAGGTGTCCCCAGAGTGTCCCCAGGTGTGTCCCAGGTGTGTCCCAGGTGTGTCCCAGGTGTGTCCCAGGTGTGTCCCCAGGTGTCCCCAGGTGTGTCCCAGGTGTGTCCCCAGGTGTGTCCCAGGTGTGTCCCAGAGTGTCCCCAGGTGTGTCCCCAGGTGTGTCCCCAGGTGTGTCCCCAGAGTGTCCCCAGAGTGTCCCCAGGTGTGTCCCAGGTGTGTCCCCAGGTGTGTCCCAGGTGTGTCCCAGAGTGTCCCCAGGTGTGTCCCAGAGTGTCCCCAGGTGTGTCCCCAGGTGTGTCCCAGGTGTGTCCCCAGGTGTGTCCCAGGTGTGTCCCAGAGTGTCCCCAGGTGTGTCCCCAGGTGTGTCCCCAGAGTGTCCCCAGAGTGTCCCCAGGTGTGTCCCCAGGTGTGTCCCAGGTATGTCCCCAGGTGTATCTCAGGTGTGTCTCTCACCTGTCCCCAGGTGATCATGGCCATGAACTGCACGGACACCTGGGCACACCTGGGCACACCTGGGCACACCTGGGCACACCTGGCTCAGGAATTACAGGGTTTTATGGGATTTTATGGGGTTTTATGGATTCAGGTGTATCCCAGGTGTGCTCAGGTGTATCTCAGGTGTATCTCAGGTGTGTGTTTACCTGTCCCAGGTGATCATGGCCACGAACCGCGCGGACACCTGTGCACACCTGGGCACACCTGGGCACACCTGGGCACACCTGGCTCAGGAATTACAGGGTTTTATGGGATTTTATGGGGTTTTATGGATTCAGGTGTATCCCAGGTGTATCTCAGGTGTGCTCAGGTGTGTGTTTACCCGTCCCCAGGTGATCATGGCCACGAACCGCGCGGACACCTGGGCACACCTGGGCACACCTGGATGGGGAATTACAGGGTTTTATGGCTCTGGGTGCTCTCAGGTGTATCCCAGGTGTGCTCAGGTGTGTGTTTACCTGTCGGCAGGTGATCATGGCCACGAACCGCGCGGACACCTGGGCACACCTGGGCACACCTGGATGGGGAATTACAGGGTTTTATGGCTCTGGGTGCTCTCAGGTGTATCCCAGGTGTGCTCAGGTGTGTGTTTACCTGTCGCAGGTGATCATGGCCACGAACCGCGCGGACACGCTGGACCCGGCGCTGCTGCGGCCCGGCCGCCTGGACAGGAAGATCGAGTTCCCGCTGCCCGACCGGCGCCAGAAACGGCTCATCTTCTCCACCATCACCGGGAAAATGAACCTGTCCGAGGAGGTGGACCTGGAGGACTGTATCCCTCACCTGGGCACACCTGGGCACACCTGGGGAGTGAAAAACACACCTGGGGGGGTTAAAACACACCTGGGGACACCTGGGGGGGGGTTAAAACACACCTGGGGACACGTGGGGGGTGAAAAACACACCTGGGGGGGTTAAAAACACACCTGGGGACACCAAGGGACACCTGGAGGGTTAAAAACTTACCTGGGGGCACCTGGGAACACCTGGGACACACCTGGGCACACCTGGAGGGGAATGGGAGTGAACCTGTCCGAGGAATTGGACCTGGAGGACTGTATCCCTCACCTGGGCACACCTGGGGGGGTTAAAAACACACCTGGGGGGTGAAAAACACACCTGGGGACACCTGAGGGTGTTGGGACACACCTGGAGGACTGTATCCCTCACCTGGGGACACCTGGGCACACCGGCGGGGTTAAAAACACACCTGGGGGGGGGTAAAAACACACCTGGGGGCACCTGAGGGGGTTAAAAACACACCTGGGGCACCTGAGGGGGTTAAAAACACACCTGGGGACACTTGGGACACACCTGGGGCACACCTGGGCACACCTGGGGACACACCTGGGCACACCTGGGACACACCTGGGCACACCTGAGCTCACCTGGGACACACCTGGGACACACCTGGGCTCACCTGTGCGGGTTCCTTGACCCCCGTCCCAGACGTGGCGCGGCCGGACAAGATCTCGGGGGCCGATATCAACTCCATCTGCCAGGAGGTGAGACACACCTGGGACAGGTGAAACACACCTGGGGACACCTGGGACACACCTGGGACAGGTGAAACACACCTGGGGGGACCTGGGACACACCTGGGGCAGGTGAAACACACCTGAGGGAGTTAAAAACACACCTGGGGACACACCTGGGACAGGTGAAACACACCTGGGGACACCTGGGACACACCTGGGACAGGTGGGACACACCTGGGGGGACCTGGGACACACCTGGGGACACACCTGGGACAGGTGTGAGACACCTGGGGACACCTGGGGACACCTGAGATAGGTGGGGGGCACCTGGGGGGACACCTGGAACAGGTGTGAGATACCTGGGACACAACTGGGACACACCTGCAACACACCTGGGACAGGTGAGACACACCTGGGGACACACCTGGGACAGGTGTGAGACACCCGGGGACAGGTATGAGATACCTGGGGACACACCTGGGGCACTTGGGGACACACCTGGGACAGGTGGGACACACCTGGGGACACACTTGGGGACACACCTGGGACAGGTGATAAGAGGAGAGAAGGGACACTTGTGGGTGAGTGGGACAGGTGACAGCAGGGACAGGTGGTGCAGGGGACACCTGGGACAGGTGACACCACAGGTGACACAGGTGACACTGTAGGTGACACAGGTGACACAGGTGTGGCTGTGGGTGGCTGTAGGTGTCCCAGGTGACACAGGTGACACTCAGGTGACACAGGTGACATTCCCTGTGGCAGGGTGGCATGCTGGCCGTGAGGGAGAACAGGTACATCGTCCTGGCCAAGGACTTTGAGAAGGCCTACAAGACCGTCATCAAAAAGGACGAGCAGGAGCACGAGTTCTACAAGTGACACCCCGGGGACACCTGGGGACACCCCGGGGACACCTTGGGGACGTTGTCCCACCCCGGGGACACCTTGGGGACGTTGTCCTGCACCTGGGGACATTTCCTGTACCTGGGGATGGCCCTGGGGACGTTCAAATAAAACTGAGACCGAACTGAGAGAGTCTGAGGTTTGTTTGGGGACACTTTGGGGACACTTTGGGGACATTGGGACACCACTGGGGACACTGGGAGGGACCTGGGGACACTTTGGGGACACAGGGAGAGATTTGGGGACACTGGGATGGGGTTGGGGACACGGGGACAACCTGGGGATGGACTTGGGGACACTGGGAAGGACACGGGGACACCCTTGGGGACACCAGGATGACCTTGGGGACATTGGGACACCATTGGGGACACTGGGAGGGACACGGGGACACTTTGGGGACACAGGGAGAGATTTGGGGCCACTGGGATGGAGTTGGGGACACTGGGGACAACCTGGGGACACCGGGAGGGACCTGGGGACACTTTGGGGACACTGAGAGGGACACGGGGACACTTTGGGGACACCGGGAGGAACATGGGGACACTCTTGGGGACACCAGGATGACCTTGGGGACATTGGGACACCACTGGGGACACTGGGAGGGACTTGGGGACATTGTGAGGGACACGGGGACTTGGGGACACCCTTGGGGACACCGGGAGAGACACAGGGACAGAGTTGGGGACACGGGGACAACGTGGGGGACACTGGGATGAACTTGGGGGACATCACTGGGGACTTGGGGACACCCTTGGGGACACAGAGACACCTTGGTGACACCCTGGGGACACCCTGGGGACACTGAGACTCCCTTGGGGACACCTTGGTGACACTTTGGTGACACCCTGGGGACACTTTGGGAACACTTTGGGGACACTGAGACACCTTGGGGACACTTTGGAGACACTGGGACACCTTGGTGACACCTCGGAGACATCCTGGGGACACTTTGGTGACACCTTGGGGACACTTTGGAGACACTGAGACACCTTGGGGACACCCTGGGGACACTGGGACACCTTGGGGACACCCTGGGGACATCCTGGGGACACTTTGGTGACACCTTGGTGACACTTTGGGGACACTTTGGGGACACTGAGACACCTTGGGGACACCTTGTGGACACTTTGGGGACACCCGGCCCCCCTTGGGGACCCTTTGGGGACACCGAGACACCCTGGGGACACCTTGGTGACACTTTGGGGACCCTTTGGGGACACTGAGACACCTTGGTGACAACTTGGTGACACTTTGGGGACACCCGGCCCCCCTCGGTGACACTTTGGGGACACTTTGGGGACACCTTGGGGACACCTTGGGGACACCCGGCCCCCCTCGGTGACACTTTGGGGACACTGAGACACCCTTGGGGACACTTTGGGGACACTAAGACCCCCTTGGGGACACTTTGGGGACATAGGAACCCCCTTGGTGACATTTTAAGGACACTGAGACACCCTGGGGACACTTTGGGGACACTTTGGGGCCACTGGGACACCCAGCTCCCCTTGGTGACACTTTTAGGACACTTTGGTGCCACTCTGATGACATCACCACCCTCCTGACGTCACCACCACCCTCCCTCCACCACCAGGGGGCGCTCTCACCCAAACCACGCCCCTTTTATGACATCACCAGCAAAGCCCCGCCCCTTTTATAACAGCACTCCCTAAGCCCCACCCCCTTTATGACATCACTCCCTAAGCACCGCCTCTTTATGGTATAACGCCCTAAGCCCCGCCCCTCAATGACATCACTCCTAAGCCCCGCCCCTTCCCCCTCAGGCGCCGCAGTGCGGCCGAAAAAACCCGGAAACAGCCGGAAACACCCGAACCTCCAACCCCGACCGCTTTTACACCCAAAAAACCCCTCAAAACCCCCAAAAAACCCAACCGGAGCTTCCCTCAGAAGCTCCGGCCATGCCTTGAAGCGGTTTTTACCTTCAGGAGATTTTTATTTTATTTTTTTTTCTAATTATTTTTGTCCCTCCTGAGGCGAGCGAGGCGTCCATGGGTTGAGAGGGGAAAGAAGCGACGCCGAATTGAGTCAGAAAAGAGCTGAATTCATCCGGAAAAAGCTTAAAAAAAGGAATTAAAAAGGGAAAAAAACCCGATTTGGGACGGAAATAAAGAAAAGCGGGACCGGAAATCGGTGAGGGAAGGTCGGAAAGAGGCGAAAAAAGGCGGGAATTGCCGAAGGTTTCCGGAAATTGCCGAAGTTGGGCCGGAAATTGCCGAAGGCGCCGCCATGTTGTTGCCGTTGCTGCTCGGGCTCCTGCAGGGTGAGTTCGGGAAAAGACGGAAAAATGGTCAAAAATGGGGTAAAAGTGGTAAAAAATGGGGTAAAAGTGGTAAAAAATGGGGTTTGGGAGTGTTGAAATGGGGTAAAGTGGGGTTTGGGGCACAAAAAATGGGATTTGGTTGTTCAAAGTGGCTCAAAATGGGATTTGGGACCCCCAAAATGGCCCAAAATGGCACAAAAATGGCAGAAAATGGTCCAAAAATGGCACAAAAAGGCACGAAAGGGGCCAAAAATGGCCCAAAATGGCACCAAAATGGCCTAAAATGGCACAAAAATGGCATAAAATGGGACTTGGAACCACAAAATGTCCCCAAAATGTCCCCAAAATGGCCCAAAATGGCCCAAAAATGTCCCAAAATGTCACTTGGGAGCCTCAAAATGGCCCAAAAATTGGCCCAAAAATGTCCAAAAATGTCCCAAAATGTCCCAAGAATGTCCCAAAATGTCCCCAAATGTCCCAAAATGTCCCAAAATGGAACAAAAATGGGCCAAAATGTCCCAAAAATGGCCCAAAATGTCCCAAAAATGGCCCAAAATGTCCCAAAAATGTCCCAAAAATGTCACTTGGGACCCCAAAATGTCCCCAAAATGTCCCAAAATGTCCCCAAATGTCCCAAAATGTCCCAAAAATGGCCCAAAATGTCCCAAAAATGTCCCCAAATGTCCCAAAAATGGCCCAAAATGTCCCAAAATGGAACAAAAATGGACAAAAATGGGGCTTGGGGCCCCAAAATATCCCCAAAATGTCCCAAAATGTCCCAAAAATGTCCCAAAATGTCCCAAAAAATTCCAAAAATGTCACTTGGGACCCCAAAATGTCCCCAAATGTCACAAAAATGTTTCAAAAATGTCCCAAAATGTCCCAAAAATGTCCCAAAAATGGCCCCAAATGTCCCTAAAATGTCCCAAAATGTCCAAATTTGGGTCAATTTTGGGCCCATTTTGAGACAAATTTTCACCAAATTTCGCTCAAATTTCACCCAAATTTCACCAAAATTCCCAAATTTTTCCAGGAAAATTTGGGAATTTTTGAGAATTTCTGATTTTTTTCTTCTTTTTCCCCATTTTTGGGCTCCTGGGGGTGAATTTTGGGCCCATTTTGGGTCAATTTTCACCATTTTAGGACAAATTTTGACCGAATTTTGACAGAATTTTTTGGGAATTTTGGGATTTTTCCAGGAAAATTTGGGAATTTCTGACTTTTTCTCCCTTTTTCCCATTTTTGGCATCCTGGGGGTGAATTTGGGTCCATTTTGGACCCACTTTGGGTCAATTTTCATCATTTTGGGGCAAATTTTGCTCAAATTTTGACCAAATTTCACTCAAATTTCACCCAAATTTCACCAAAACTCCCAATTTTTTTTTTTTTTAATTTGTGAATTTTGGGAATTCTGTCCTTCCTCTCCCTCTCCTCATTTTTGGGCTCCTGGGGGTGAATTTGGGTCCATTTTGGACCCACTTTGGATCAATTTTAACGATTTTGAGACAAATTTTCACCAAATTTCGCTCAAATTTCGCCCAAATTTCACAGAAATTCCAGGAAAATTTGGGAATTTTTGGTCATTTTGGAATTTCTGTTTCTTTTTCATCCTTTTCCCCATTTTTGGCCTCCTGGGGGTGAATTTTGGGGTCAATTTTCACCATTTTGTGGCGAATTTTCACCAAATTTTGACCAAATTTCGCTCAAATTTCACCCAAATTTTGCCAAAATTCCGCGATTTTTCCCAGAAAAATTTGGGAATTTTGGGAATTCTGACATTTGTCTCCCTCTCCTCATTTTTGGGCTCCTGGGGGTGAATTTTGGCTCCAATTTGGGTCAATTTTCACCATTTTAGGACAAATTTTCACCAAATTTTGCCCGAATTTCACAGAAATTCTGGAATTTTTGGGGGAAAATTTGGGAAAATCTGGGAATTTTGGGGAATTTTTAAATTTCTGATTCTTCTTCTTCCTTTTCCCCATTTTTGGCCTCCTGGGGGTGAATTTTGGGGTCAATTTTCATCATTTTGTGGCGAATTTTCACCGAATTTTGACCAAATTTCGCTCAAATTTCACCCAAATTTCACCAAAATTCCCAATTTTTTTTTTTTTAAATCCAGGAATTTTGGGAATTCTGACCTTCCTCTCCCTCTCCTCATTTTTGGGCTCCTGGGGGTGAATTTTGGGTCCATTTTGGACCCACTTTGGATCAATTTTAACGATTTTGAGACAAATTTTCACCAAATTTCGCTCAAATTTCGCCCAAATTTCACAGAAATTCCAGGAAAATTTGGGAATTTTTGGTCATTTTGGAATTTCTGTTTCTTTTTCATCCTTTTCCCCATTTTTGGGCTCCTGGGGGTGAATTTTGGGGTCAATTTTCATCATTTTGGGGCGAATTTTCACCAAATTTCGCTCAAATTTCACCCAAATTTCACCAAAACTCCCAATTTTTTTAAAAAAAATCCAGGAATTTTGGGAATTCTGACCTCTCTCCTCTCTTTTCCCCAGCCTGGGGCGCCCTGGGCGGCTGCGTCGAGGTGGCTTCGGGCACCGAGGCCGTTCTGGGCTCCTCTTTCCGCCTCCTGTGCATCGCCTGCAAACGGCGCAGCGAGACCCCGGCCGAGGCCGAGAGCGAGTGGTTCTTCCGCCCCGAGGGGGCCCCAAACTACCAGAAGGTCACTGGTTTATACTGGTTTATACTGGGAGGGACTGGGAGGGGACTGGGAGGGATTGGGAGTTACTGGGATAAACTGGGAGGGAGTTGGAAGATGCTGCAGTTCCCAAAGTGGCCACCAGGGGGAGCCTGGGGAGATATTGGGAGTTCATTGAGGGGACTGGGAGGGACTGGGAGTGACTGGGATGAACTGGGAGGGACTGGGAGTGTATTAAAGGGGACTGGGATGGACTGGGACAAACTGTGAGGGACTGAGAGGGCACTGGTTTATACTGGGAGTGACTGGGAGTCACTGGGATAAACTGGGAGTTACTGGGAGGGAGTTGGAAGAAGCTGCAGTTCCCAAAGTGGCCACCAGGGGGAGCCTGGGGAGATATTGGGAGTTCATTGAGGGGACTGGGAGGGAGTGGGAGTTACTGGGATGAACTGGGAGGGGATTAGAGGGCACTGGTTTGTACTGGAAGGAGTTGGAGGGACTGGGAGGGACTGGGAGAAAGTTGGAAGATGCTGCAGTTCCCAAAGTGGCCACCAGGGGGAGCCTGGGGAGAGACTGGGGAAGATTAGCTGGGACTGGGATGAACTGGGAGGCACTGGGATGAACTGGGAGGGACTGGGAGTGACTGGGATGAACTGGGAGGCACTGGGAGTGACTGGGAGTGACTGGGATGAACTGGGAGGGACTGGGAGTGACTGGGAGTGACTGGGATGAACTGGGAGGCACTGGGAGGGACTGGGAGTGTATTAGAGGGGACTGGGATGGACTGGGACAAACTGTGAGGGACTGGGATAAACTGGGAGTTACTGGGAGGGAGTTGGAAGAAGCTGCAGTTCCCAAAGTGGCCACCAGGGGGAGCCTGGGGAGAGACTGGGAGTTCATTGAGAGGAACTGGGACGGACTGGGATGGACTGGGATGAACTGGGACGGGATTAGAGGGGACTGGGAGTGACTGGGTTATACTGGGAGTGACTGGGAGGGGATTAGAGAGAACTGGGAGGGACTGGGGAGACCCCGGCCGAGGCCGAGAGCGAGTGGTTCTTCTGGCCTGAGGGGGCCCCAAACTACCAGAAGGTCACTGGTTTATACTGGTTTATACTGGGAGGGACTGGGAGGGGACTGGGAGGGATTGGGAGTTACTGGGATAAACTGGGAGGGAGTTGGAAGAAGCTGCAGTTCCCAAAGTGGCCACCAGGGGGAGCCTGGGGAGACACTGGGAGTTCATTGAGGGGAACTGGGAGGGACTGGGAGGGACTGGGATGAACTGGGAGTTAATGGGAGTGACTGGGAGAGGATTAGAGGTTACTGGTTTATACTGGGAGTTACTGGGAGGGCGCTGCAGTTCCCAAAGTGGCCACCAGGGGGAGCCGGGGAGACACTGGGAGTTCATTGAGGGGAACTGGGAGGGACTGGGAGGGGATTAGGGTAGACTGGAATAGACTCGGACAAACTGGGACAAACTGGGACGAACTGGGACGAACTGGGATGGACTGGGACAAACTGGGAGAGACTGGGATGAACTTGGACGAACTGGGATGGACTGGGATGAACTGGGATGAACTGGGCTGAACTGGGATGGACTGGGAAGGACTGGGATCTACTGGGATAAACTGGGATCTACTGGGATGAACTGGGATGGGCTGGGACAAACTGGGATGTACTGGGAAAGACTGGGATGAACTGGGATGAACTGGGATCTACTGGGATGAACTGGGATGGGCTGGGACAAACTGGGATGTACTGGGAAGGACTGGGATGAACTGGGATAAACTGGGATGAACTGGGATGGACTGGGACAAACTGGAGTTGCAATAAAGGACAATTTATTGCTGCTGCAATACCGGAAGTGGCCACAAGGTGGCGCCACTGAGACAACCCCAATCCTTACTGGTTTATACTGGATTTTTATTGGTTTATATTGGTTTTTACTGGTTCTAACTGGTTTTTACTGACTTTTTTACTGGTTTTTACTGCGATTTTTTACTGAGTTTTATTGAGTTTTTTACTGGCTTTTACTGTGGTTTTTTACTGATTTTTACTGATTTTTTTACTGGTTTTTACTGGGGTTTTTTTACTGTTTTTTTTCTGGTTTTTTTACTGATTTTTTTACCAATTTTTGTTGATTTTTGCTTGGGTTTTTACTGGTTTTTTTACTGGTTTTTACTGGGTTTTTTACTGGTTTTTACTGGGATTTTTTACTGGTTTTTATTGGGATTTTTTACTGGTTTTTATTGGGATTTTTTACTGGTTTTTACTGGGATTTTTTACTGGTTTTTATTGGGATTTTTTACTGGTTTTTACTGGGGTTTTTTACTGGTTTTTACTGGGATTTTTTACTGGTTTTTACTGGGGTTTTTTACTGGTTTTTACTGGGATTTTTTACTGGTTTTTATTGGGATTTTTTACTGGTTTTTATTGGGATTTTTTACTGGTTTTTACTGGGTTTTTTTACCAATTTTTGTTGATTTTTACTGGGTTTTTTTACTGGGTTTTTTACTGGTTTTTACTGGTTTTTTTACTGGTTTTTACTGGGTTTTTTTCCTGGTTTTTACTGGGATTTTTTACTGGTTTTTATTGGGATTTTTTACTGGTTTTTATTGGGATTTTTTACTGGTTTTTATTGGGATTTTTTACTGGTTTTTACTGGGTTTTTTTACCAATTTTTGTTGATTTTTACTGGGTTTTTTTACTGGGTTTTTTACTGGTTTTTACTGGTTTTTTTACTGGTTTTTACTGGGATTTTTTACTGGTTTTTACTGGGATTTTTTACTGGTTTTTACTGGGGTTTTTTACTGGTTTTTACTGGGGTTTTTTACTGGTTTTTATTGGGTTTTTTTACTGGTTTTTATTGGGATTTTTTACTGGTTTTTACTGGGATTTTTTACTGGTTTTTACTGGGTTTTTTTACTGGTTTTTACTGGGTTTTACTGGGTTTTTTACCAATTTTTGTTGATTTTTACTGGGTTTTTTTACTGGGTTTTTTACTGGTTTTTATTGGGATTTTTTACTGGTTTTTACTGGTTTTTTTTACTGGGTTTTTTACTGGTTTTTAATGGGATTTTTTACTGGTTTTTACTGGTGTTTTTTTACTGGTTTTTACTGGTTTTTTCCCCTGTTTTTTACTGGGATTTTTTCCTGGTTTTAACTGGGTTTTTTTCTGTTTTTTACTGAACTTTTTTACTGGTTTTTACTGGGATTTTTTTACAATTTTTTGTTCATTTTTACTGTTTTTTTACTGGATTTTTTACTGATTTTTACTGGGATTTTTTTACTGATTTTTACTGATTTTTTTTACTGTTTTTTACTGGTTTTTTTTCCTGTTTTTTAATGAATTTTTTACTGGTTTTTTACTGGTTTTTTTACTGTTTTTTTCCTGGTTTTTACTGGGATTTTTTACTGTTTTTTACTGGATTTTTTTACTGGTTTTTACTGGGTTTTTTACTGATTTTTACTGGGTTTTTTCCTGTTTTTTACTGGGATTTTTTACTGGTTTTTACTGGGATTTTTTTACAATTTTTTGTTGATTTTTACTGGTTTTTTACTGGGATTTTTTACTGGTTTTTACTGGGGATTTTTAACTGGGTTTTTTTTGGCTTTTACTGGGGTTTTTAATGGTTTTTTACTGTTTTTTATTGGGGTTTTTACTGAGTTTTTTCACTGTTTTTTATTGGGGTTTTTTACTGGTTTTTACTGGGGTTTTTTTTACTGATTTTTACTGACTTTTTTACTGGGATTTTTTCCTGTTTTTTACTGGGATTTTTTTACAATTTTTTGTTGATTTTTACTGGATTTTTTACTGGTTTTTTACTGGTTTTTACTGGGATTTTTTTCTCATTTTTACTGGTTTTTTTGCGGTTTTTTTTAATTGATTTTTTTACTGGTTTTTACTGGGTTTTTACTGCTTTATACTGGTTTATACTGGGTTTTACTGGTTTTTACTGGTTTATGCTGGTTCATACAGGTTTCTACTTGTTTATACTGGTTTATACTGGTGGCTTTACTGGGTTATACTGGATTTTTATTGGTTTTTACTGGTTTTTTTTTTAATTTTTACTGTTTTTTCCCCATTTAAATTGATCCTTACTGGTTTATACTGGTTTTTACTGGGGATTTTTAATGGTTTTTTACTGGCTTTTATTGGGTTTTTTTACTGGTTTTTACTGGTGGTTTTTACTGGTTTTTACTGGGATTTTTTACTGGTTTTTTTACTGTTTTTTACTGGTTTTTACTGGGATTTTTTTACAATTTTTTGTTCATTTTTACTGTGTTTTTTACTGGATTTTTAACTGGTTTTTACTGGGTTTTTTTACTGATTTTTACTGATTTTTTTTACTGTTTTTTACTGGTTTTTTTCCTGTTTTTTAATGAATTTTTACTGGTTTTTTACTGGTTTTTTTACTGTTTTTTTCCTGGTTTTTACTGGGATTTTTTCCTGTTTTTTACTGGTTTTTTTCCTGTTTTTTACTGGGATTTTTTACTGGTTTTTACTGGGATTTTTTTACAATTTTTTGTTCATTTTTACTGTTTTTTTACTGGATTTTTTACTGATTTTTACTGGGATTTTTTTACTGATTTTTACTGATTTTTTTAACTGTTTTTTACTGGTTTTTTTCCTGTTTTTTAATGAATTTTTTACTGGTTTTTTACTGGTTTTTTTACTGTTTTTTTCCTGTTTTTTACTGGTTTTTTTCCTGTTTTTACTGGGATTTTTTACTGGTTTTTACTGGGATTTTTTTACAATTTTTTGTTGATTTTTGCTGGGTTTTACTGGGATTTTTTTTCCTGTTTTTTACTGGTTTTTTTCCTGTTTTTTACTGGGATTTTTTACTGGTTTTTACTGGGATTTTTTTACAATTTTTTGTTGATTTTTACTGGTTTTTTACTGGGATTTTTTACTGGTTTTTTACTGGGTTTTTTACTGGTTTTTTTTTACTGATTTTTTAAGTATTTTTTTTACCGTTTTTTACTGATTTTACTGGTTTATAGCGGCTTATAGTACTTTATACTGGTTATACTGGTTTTTACTGGGATTTTTTTAATTTTAACTGGGTTTTCCCCATTTAAATTGATTTTTTTCTGGTCTCTACTGGTGCAGATCCTCCACTACAACCCCGACGAGGGTCAGTGGGTGGCCCCGGGCCCGTTTTTGGACGTGCTGGTGTGGAACGGCTCGCGGGGCCTGCTGGGTTAGACTGGTTTAGACTGGTTTTTACTGGGGATTTTTAACTGGGTTTTTTTGGCTTTTACTGGGGTTTTTAATGGTTTTTTCACTGTTTTTTATTGGGGTTTTTACTGAGTTTTTTCACTGTTTTTTATTGGGTTTTTTTACTGGTTTTTACTGGGTTTTTTTACTGATTTTTACTGACTTTTTTACTGGGATTTTTTCCTGTTTTTTACTGGGATTTTTTTTACAATTTTTTGTTGATTTTTACTGGATTTTTTACTGATTTTTTACTGGTTTTTACTGGGATTTTTTTCTCATTTTTACTGGTTTTTTTGCGGTTTTTTTTAATTGATTTTTTTACTGGTTTTTACTGGGTTTTTACTGCTTTATACTGGTTTATACTGGGTTTTACTGGTTTTTACTGGTTTATACTGGTTCATACAGGTTTCTACTTGTTTATACTGGTTTATACTGGTGGCTTTACTGGGTTTTACTGGATTTTTATTGGTTTATACTGTTTTTTTTTTTAATTTTTACTGGTTTTTCCCCATTTAAATTGATCCTTACTGGTTTATACTGGTTTCTACTGGTCTCTACTGGTGCAGATCCTCCACTACAACCCCGACGAGGGTCAGTGGGTGGCCCCGGGCCCGTTTTTGGACGTGCTGGTGTGGAACGGCTCGCGGGGCACGCGGGACCTGCAGGACCTGTCGGTTTTCCTGCACAAGGTGGGCCACGACCACGCCGGGAATTACATCTGCCGCCTGCGGCGCAACCTCACCTTCGAGGGCTACACCTACAGCCTGGCCAGGAACCAGACCCTGCGCCTGGCCGTGGTCGAGAAAGGTGCTGGGAGGGGCTGGGAGGGGACTGGGTTATACTGGGAGGGACTGGGAGGAAGTTGGAGTTATTGGGAGGTTGATGCAGTTCCTAAAGTGGCCACCAGGGGGAGCCTGGGGAGACATTGGGAGTTCATTGAGAGGACTGGGAGAGACTGGTTTATACTGGGAGGGGATTGGGATGAACTGGGAGGAACTGGGAGGGACTGGTTTATACTGGGAGTTACTGGGAGTTACTGGGAGGAAACTGCAGTTCCCAAAGTGGCCACCAGGGGGAGCCTGGGGAGACATTGGGAGTTCATTGAGGGAACTGGGAGGGACTGGGAGGGACTGGGAGATACTGGGAGTCACTGGGAGTTACTGGTTTATACTGGGAGTTACTGGGATGAAGCTGCAGTTCCCAAAGTGGCCACCAGAGGGAGATATTGGGAGTGTATTGAGGGAAACTGGAAGGGACTGGGATGGACTGGGAGGGGACTGGTTTATACTGGGAGGGACTGGGAGTTACTGGTTTATACTGGGATGAAGCTGCAGTTCCCAAAGTGGCCACCAGGGGGAGCCTGGGGAGATATTGAGAGTTCATTGAGGGGAACTGGGATGGACTGGGATGAACTGGGAGGGACTGGGAAGGGATTCGAGGGGACTGGTTTATACTGGTGACATTTTTGAGGGATTTTTACCCATTTTGGGCCTTAATCCCCCCTTAAAACCCCCAATTTTTTTTCCCCTTCCACCTCCAAAAACTCCAAAATCTCCCAAATTTTTTTAAATTTTATTAAATTTTGGGAAATTTTATTAATTTTTTTCCCCCCCCCAGCCCGTCGCGACTTGGCCTCCATCGTGTCGGAAATCCTGATGTACGTTCTCATCGTGGTGCTGACGCTCTGGTTGGCCGCCGAGATGCTTTACTGCTACAGGAAGGTGGCGGCGGCGGCCCCGCCCCCCGACAGCGCGTGAGTGGGCGTGGCCGGAAATGGGCGTGGTCTAAAAAGGGCGGGGTCAATTTAGGGGAAAAACAAAAAAAATTGGGTGAAAATCGGTGAAAAAATGGGAAAATTTGGGGGTTTTAAGGGTTAAAATGGGCGTGGCTTGAGGGTTGTGGGCGTGGTTTGGAAGGGCGTGGCCGGAAATGGGTGTGGCCGGAAATGGGCGGGGGGAAATTAGGGGGAAAACAAAAAAAAATTGGGTGAAAATCGGTGAAAAAATGGGGAAATTTGGGGGTTTTAAGGGTTAAAATGGGCGTGGCTTGAGGGTTGTGGGCGTGGTTTGGAAGGGCGTGGCCGGAAATGGGCGGGGGAAAAAAATTGGGTGAAAATCGGTGAAAAAATGGGAAAATTAGGAGGTTTTAAGGGTTAAAATGGGCGTGGCTTGAGGGGTGTGGGCGTGGCTTGAGGGTTGTGGGCGTGGTTTGGAAGGGCGTGGCCGGAAACGGGTGGGGGAAAATTGGGGGAAAAACAAAAAAAATTGGGTGAAAATTGGTGAAAAAATGGGGAAATTTGGGGGTTTTAAGGGTTAAAAGGGGCGTGGCTTGAGGGGTGTGGGCGTGGCTAAAGTGGGTGTGGCCGGAAATGGGTTTGGCCGGAAATGGGCGGGGGGAAATTGGAGGAAAAACAAAAAAAATTGGGTGAAAATTGGTGAAAAAATGGGAAAATTTGGGGGTTTTAAGGGTTAAAATGGGCGTGGCTTAAAGTTGTGGGCGTGGCCAGAAATGGGCGGGGGAAAATTTAGGGGAAAAACAAAAAAAAAAGGGTGAAAATCGGTGAAAAAATGGGGAAATTTGGGGGTTTTAAAGGGTTAAAAGGGGCGTGGCTTAAGTGGGTGTGGTCAAGGAGGGGCGTGGCTTAATTGGGGGCAAATTGGGAAAAAATTGGGTGAAAATTGATGAAAAAATGAGGAATTTTTGGGATTTTCAGGTGGAATTTTTGGGGATTTTGGGGCTTTTTTTGAGTGGAATTTTTGGGATTTTGGGGCATTTTTGGGGTGGAATTTTTGGGGGTTTTGGAGCATTTTTGGGGATTTTGGGGCATTTTTGGAGTGAAATTTTTGGGAATTTCGGGTGGAATTTTTTGGGATTTTGTGGCTGGAATTTTTTGGGATTTTTGGGAATTTTGGGGCATTTTTGGGGTGGATTTTTTTGGGATTTCAAGCTGAAATTTTGGGATTTTCCGGACATTTTTGGGGTGGGATTTTTGGCAATTTTTGGACATTTTTGAGGTGGAATTTTTGGGAATTTTTTGAGGTGGAATTTTTGGGGATTTTGTGGCATTTTTGGGGTGGAATTTTTGGGGATTTTGGGACATTTTGGGGTGAATTTTTTGGGGATTTTGAGTCCAAATTTTTGGGAATTTTGGGACATTTCGGGGACATTTTTGGGGTGGAATTTTTGGGATTTTCAGGTGGAATTTTTGAAAATTTTGAGGCAGTTTTAGGGTGTAATTTTTCGGAATTTCGCGTAGAATATTTGGGATTTTTGGGGCATTTTTTGGATGAAATTTTGGGCCATTTTTCTGCCTCTTTTCCTAAATTTTCTCCTTTTTTTCTCTCTCCCCCAGCTCGGAATATTTGGCCATCACCTCGGAGAGCAAAGAGAACTGTGGGGGCGTCCAGGTGGCCGAGTGACCCCTCAGTGACCCCACAGTGACCCCTGAGTGACCCCTGAGTGACCCCAGAGTGACCCCAGAGTGACCCCTGAGTGACCCCTGAGAGTGACCCCTGAGTGACCCCTGAGTGACCCCTGAGTGACCCCAGAGTGACCCCTGAGTGACCCCTGAGAGTGACCCCTGAGTGACCCCTGAGTGACCCCTGAGTGACCCCTGAGTGACCCCTGAATGACCCCTGAGTGACCCCTGAGAGTGACCCCAGAGTGACCCCAGAGTGACCCCTGAGTGACCCCTGAGTGACCCCAGAGTGACCCCTGAGAGTGACCCCTGAGTGACCCCTGAGAGTGACCCCTGAGTGACCCCTGAGTGACCCCTGACCTTTCAATGACCCCTGAATGACCCTTAACCTTTGAATGACCCCTGAGTGACCGCTGATCTCTCGGTGATCTCTCAGTGACCTCTGACCTCTTAGTGACCTTTGAGTGACCCTTAAATGACCCCAAATCCCTGAGTGACCCCTGGGTGACCCCTGAATGACCCCTGACCTTTGTATGACCCTGAGTGACCCCTGAGTGACCCCTGGTCTCTCAGTGACCTCTGAGTGACCCCACAATGACCCTCTGACCTCTCAGTGACCCTTTAGTGACCTTTGACCCCTCACTGACCTCTCAGTGACCCCTGACCTCACAGTGACCTCTCAGTGACCTCTCGGTGACCCCTGGAGTGACCTTTGAGTGACCTTTAAATGACCCTGTGTGACCTTTGAGTGACCCCTGGGTGACCCCCTGACCTCTCAGTGACCCCTGACCTTTCTATGACCCTTTCTGACCTTTGAGTGACCCCTGAGTGACCCCAGAGTGACCTTTGACCTTTTAGGGCCCCCCCCTGCAATAACCCCCCCCGGGGGGGCCCCCCCCGCATGGCCCCTCCCCCACCCCAAAAAAACTCCAAAATTGGGGAAAAAACCCAAAATTTTTGGGGAAAAAGTCACAAAAATTTGGGGAAAAAGTCACAAAAATTTGGGGGAAAAATAAAAAAAAATTGGGGAAAAAATTCCCAAATTTTGGGGGGAAAATAAAAAAAAAATGGGGGAAAAATTTCCAAATTTTGGGGGAAAAAATTCCAAATTTTGGGGGAAAAAATTGCAAAAATTTTGGGGAAAAATAAAAAAAAAATTGGGGGAAAAAGTTTCCAAATTTTGGGGGAAAAATCAAAAAGTTTGAGGGGAAAAAGTCACAAAAATTTGGGGGAAAAATCCAAATTTTTGGGGGAAAAATTGCAAATTTTGGGGAAAAAAATTCCTCAAAATTAAGGAAAAATGTCCCAAAGTTGAAGGAAAAAAATCCCAAATTTTGGTGAAAAAATCCCAAAAAATGTGAGGGGAAGAATGCGAAATTTTTGGGGAAAAAAATTCCCCAAATTTGAGGGAAAAATACCAAAATTTGAAGGGAAAAATCTGAAAAAATTGAGGGAAAAATCCCAAAAATTTGAAGGAAAAAATCCCCAAAAATTTGAGGGGAAAAATCAGAAAATTGGGGGAAAAATAAAAAAAAAAATTGGAGGAAAAATCTCAAAATTTTGGGGGAAAATCTCAAAAAATTTGGAGGAAAAATCTCAAATTTGGGGGCAAAAAATCTCAAAAATTGAAATAAAAAAATTCTAAAGAGGAAGAAAAAAAAATACCAAAAATTTGAGGGGAAAAGTTCAAAATTGAAGGAAAAAATCCTCAAAATTTGTGATAAAAATCCCCCAAAATTCCGTCAAAAAAACCCAAATTTTTTTAGGAAAAATCCTCAAAAATCTAGGACAAAAATACCCAAAATTTTGGGCCAAAAATCCTCAAAATTTGGTGCAAAAAACCCCAAAATTTTGGGCCAAAAATCCTCAAAATTTGGGAAAAAAACCCCAAAATTTTCTGCCAAAAAAACACCAAAATTTTTAGGAAAAATCCCCAAATTTTGGGACAAAAAATTCCCCAAAATTTGGTACAAAATCTCCAAAAATTTTTAGGAAAAATCTTAAAAAATTCGGACAAAAATTCTCAAATTTTTTGACATAAAATCCCTGAAATTTTGGACCAAAAATCCCCAAATTTCGGCCGAAAATTCTCAATTTTCGGACAAAAAAACCCACCAAAATTTAAAAGAAAAAATCCCAAAAATTGTTTAAAAATTCCCAAAAATTTTAGGTCAAAAATCCCCGAATTTGGGACAAAAATTTTCAAATTTTGGACAAACAAAGAACCCAATTTTTTTTTTAGGAAAAATCCCCAATATTTGGGACAAAAAACCTCCAAAATTTGGGACAAAAAAACCCCAAAATTTTTCCCGAAAAATCCTCAAAAATTTGGACAAAAATTCTCAAAATTTGGTACAAAAATTCCCAAAATTTTGGGCCAAAAATCCCCAAATTTCGGCCAAAAATTCTCAATTTTTGGACCAAAAAAAAAAACCCCCAAAATTTTTAGGAAAAAACCCCAAAATTTATTTTAAATTTCCCCAAATTTATGACAAAATTCCCCCAAAATTTTGGGCCAAAACTCCCCAAATTCGGGGTTTTTTCCCCTCCAGGTGTGAGAGGCCGAGCGCATGTAAATGAGATGTAAATGAGATGCAAATGAGATGCAAATGAACTCCCATTTCCCCCATTGAGCAATATGTAAATGAGCGAGGACAAAACAGCACTTTATGTAAATGAGGGGGCGTGGCTTTCACGCCGTATGCAAATTAGCCTGTAAATAGATGTAAATGAGGCGATATGCAAATGATATGCAAATGAGGGGAGAGATATGTAAATGAGCTGTAAATAAAGGCGCGATATGCAAATGAGCACCTCCCTCCCTTCCCCCACGGTGATATGCAAATGAGCCACCACTGTATGCAAATGAGCCACCACCGTATGCAAATGAGCACCGCGGCGTCAGCCAATGAGAAGCCCGTATGCAAATGAGGGCCAGGAAACCCCGCCCACACACACACGGGGGGGCGGGGTTTGGTTAATTGTGCCAATGTGTAAATGAACATGCAAATGAAACACGCTAACGAGGCTGGAGAGTTTTAATTGGGGGTGTGTGGGTGGGATATGCAAATGAGATGCTAATGAGGGGTGTCTGGGTGGAACGGTGTGTGAATGGGCTGTATGCAAATGAGATGCTAATGAGGGGTTTGTGGATGGCTGGGTATGCAAATGAGCTGTATGCAAATGAGGGTAGTGACGTCATGGGGAGTTGGGTCAATTCTCGGATTGAGTGTTGTGATATGCAAATGAGATGCAAATGAGGGACGCGTGGGTAGCTGGATATGCTAATGAGGGGTTGTGGGTGGTCTGATATGGAAATGAGCTGTATGCAAATGAGATGCTAATGAGGGGTACAACAATTATTGACAGTGAGTGGGTTGGGTATGCAAATGAGCTGATGGGTATGTAAATGAGGCTGATGACGTCATAGGGAGGGTCAGTTCTCAGATTGGGGTTTGCAATATGGAAATGAGATGTTAATGAGAGACGTATGGGTGCTTCTGTATGCAAATGAGATGCTAATGAGGGATACAACAACTATTGACAGTGAGTGGGTTGGGTATGCAAATGAGCTCTATGCAAATGAGGCTGGTGACGTCACGGGGAGGGTTCAGTTCTCGGATTGGGAGTTGTGATATGCAAATGAGATGCTAACGAGGGATGTGTGAGTGTTTCTGTATGCAAATGAGATGCAAATGAGCTGTATTCAAATTATATTTAATTGAGGGACTCGTGGGTGGGTGGATATGCAAATGAGCTGTATGCAAATGAGGGTGGTGACATCACGGGGAGGGTTCTGTCGTCAGAATGGGGATTATGATATGCAAATGAGATGCAAATGAGGGACTTGTGGGTGGCTCAATATGTAAATGAGCTGTATGCAAATGAGACTGGTGACATCATTGGTGGGTCAATTCCTGGATTGGGGGAGCCTGGGAGATCAATGACGTCATTGGGTGGGGTTGATGACGTCATCAAGGGGTGGGAGGGGAATTTTGGGTCCCAAATCCCGAATTTTGGGGGTTTGGGGTCAAATTTGGGGCCGAATTCCCGAATTTTGGGGTCAAATTTTGGACTCAATTCCCAATTTTTGGTTCCAAACCCCAAATTTCGGGTTCCAGGTCCCAAATTTGGAGGTTTTGGGACCAAATTTTGGGATTTAGGGGAAGATTTTGGGTCTGAATTCCCAAATTTTGGTCTCAAACCCCAAATTTTGGGGCTCAAATCCCAAAATTTTGGGGTCTGGGACCCAAATTTGGGTCAAAATTCCCAAAATTTGGTTCCAATTTCCAAATTTTGGTTCCAAACCCCAAATTTTGTGTCCCAATTCCCAAATTTTGGACTCCAAATCCCAAATTTTGGTGTCCAGGTCCCAAATTTGGGGTTTTTGGGACCAAATTTTGGACTCAATTCCCAAATTTTGGGTCCCAATTCCCAAATTTTGGACTCCAAATCCCAATTTTTGCTTCCAAATCCCAGATTTTGGGGCTCAATTCCCAAATTTTGGAATTTTTCGACCAAATTTTGGGATTTAGGGGCAGATTTTGGGCTCAATTCCCAAATTTTTGGGTCCAGAACCCGAATTTTGGGTTTCAATTCCCAAATTTTGGGGGTTTTGGACCAAATTTTTGTTTCCAAACCCCAATTTTTGTTTCCAAAACCCAAATTTGGAGGTTTTGGGACCAAATTTTGGGGTCCAGAATCCAAATTTGGGGCTCAATTCCCAAATTTTGGAATTTTTTGGACCAAATTTTGGGATTTAGGGGCAGATTTTGGGTCTGAATTCCCAAATTTTGGTCCAAATCCCAAATTTTGGGTCCCAAATCCCAAATTTTTGTTTCCAATTCCCAAATTTTGAGTCCCAATTCCCAAATTTTGGACTCAATTCCCAAATTTTGGGCTCCAGGTCCCAAATTTTGGTCTCAAACCCCAAAATTTGGGGCTCAATTCCCAAATTCTGGAGTTTTTGGACCAAATTTTGGGATCTGGAACCCAAATTTTGATTCCAAATCCCAAATTTTGGGCTCCAGGTCCCAAATTTGGGGCCAAATCCCAAATTTTGGTCTCAAACCCCAAATTTTGGGGCTTCAATTCCCAAATTCTGGAGTTTTTGGACCAAATTTTGGGATCTGGAACCCAAATTTTGATTCCAAATCCCAAATTTTGGGCTCCAGGTCCCAAATTTGGGGATTTTGGGACCAAATTTTGGGGTCCAGAATCCAAATTTGGGGCTCAATTCCCAAATTTTGGAATTTTTTGGACCAAATTTTGGGATTTAGGGGCTGATTTTGAGCTCAATTCCCAAATTTTTGACTCCAAACCCCAAATTTTGGGGCCAAATCCCAAATTTTGGGCTCCAGGTCCCAAATTTGGGGGTTATGGGACCAAATTTTGGACTCAATTCCCAAATTTTGGGTCCAAATTCCCAAATTTTGGGGCTCAATTCCCAAATTTTGGTTCCAAACCCCAAATTTTGGTCCAAATTCCAAATTTTGGGGCCCAAATCCCAATTTTTGGACTCCAGAACCCAAATTTTTGGATCCAGGTCCCAAATTTGGGGTTTTTGGGACCAAATTTTGGACTCAATTCCCAAATTTTGGTTCCAAATCCCAAATTTTGAGGCTCAATTCCCAAATTTTGGAGTTTTTGGACCAAATTTTGGGATCCGGGACCCAAATTTTGGTTCCAAATCCCAAATTTTTGTGTCCAGGTCCCAAATTTAAAATTTTTGGGACCAAATTTTGGGATTTAGGGACCAATTTTGGGTCTGAATTCCAAATTTTTGGTCCCAATTCCCAAATTTTGGGTCTCAATTCCCAAATTTTGGAATTTTTCGCCCAAATTTTGGGATTTAGGAGCCGATTTTGGGCTCAATTCCCAATTTTTGGGTCCCAATTCCCAATTTTTATTTCCAAATCCCAAATTTTGGTGTCCAGGTCCCAAATTTGGGGTTTTTGGGACCAAATTTTGGACTCAATTCCCAAATTTTGGGTCCCAATTCCCAAAATTTTGGGTTCCAAACCCCAATTTTTGTTTCCAAATCCCAAATATGGGTCCAAACCCCAATTTTTGGGATCCAGGTCCCAAATTTGGGGATTTTGGGACAAAATTTTGGGGTCCAGAATCCAAATTTGGGGCTCAATTCCCAAATTTTGGGGCTCAATTCCCAAATTTTGGTTCCAAACCCCAAATTTTGGTCCAAATTCCAAATTTTGGGGCCCAAATCCCAATTTTTGGACTCCAGAACCCAAATTTTTGGATCCAGGTCCCAAATTTGGGGTTTTTGGGACCAAATTTTGGACTCAATTCCCAAATTTTGGTTCCAAATCCCAAATTTTGGGGCTCAATTCCCAAATTTTGGAGTTTTTGGACCAAATTTTGGGATCCGGGACCCAAATTTTGGTTCCAAATCCCAAATTTTTGTGTCCAGGTCCCAAATTTGAGATTTTTGGGTCCAAATTTTGGGATTTAGGGACCAATTTTGGGTCTGAATTCCAAATTTTTGGGTCCAGAGTCCAAATTTGGGGGTTCTGGGACCAAATTTTGAACTCAATTCCCAAACTTTGGTTCCAAATCCCAAATTTTTTTGTCCCAATTCCCAAATTTTGGGTCCAAAACCCCAAATTTTGTTCAAAATCCCAATTTTTGGTCTCCAAAACCCCAAATTTTGGGGCTGAATTTCCAAAATTTGGAGGTTTTGGACCAAATTTTGGGATCTGGGACCCAAATTTTGGACTCAATCCCCAAATTTTGGTTCCAAATCCCAAATTTTGGTCTCCAGGTCCCAAATTTGAGGTTTTTGGGTCCAAATATTGGGATTTAGGGACCAATTTTGGGTCCAAATTCCAAATTTTGGGCTCCAGGTCCCAAATTTGGGGATTTTGGGATCAAATTTTGGGGTCCAGAATCCAAATTTGGGGCTCAATTCCCAAATTTTGGAATTTTTTGGACCAAATTTTGGGATTTAGGGGCTGATTTTGAGCTCAATTCCCAAATTTTTGACTCCAAACCCCAAATTTTTGACTCCAAATCCCAAATTTTGGGTTCCAGGTCTTGAATTTGAGGATTTTGGGTCCAAATTTTGGGATTTAGGGACCAATTTTGGGTCTGAATTCCAAATTTTGGTGTCCAGGTCCCAAATTTGGGGTTTTTGGGACCAAATTTTGGACTCAATTCCCAAATTTTGGGGTCCAATTCCCAAATTTTGTTTCCAAATCCCAAATTTTTGGATCCACGTCCCAAATTTGGGGGTTTTGGGACCAAATTTTGGGATTTAGGGGCCGATTTTGGGTCCCAATTCCCAGTTTTTGGTTCCAAATTCCAAATTTTGGGTCTGAATTCCCAAATTTTGGGTCCCAATTCCCAAATTTTGGGCTCCAGGTCCCAAATTTGGGGGTTTTGGGACCAAATTTTGGACTCAATTCCCAATTTTTGTTTCCAATTCCCAAATTTTGGAGGTTTTGGACCAAATTTTGGGATCCGGGACCCAAATTTTGGACTCAATTCCCAAATTTTGGGTCCAAATTCCAAATTTTGTTTCCAAATCCCCAAATTTTCATCCCCGAATCCCAAAATTCCCCCCCCAAAAAATCCCCGCCCCCTTGATGACGTCATCACCCCCCTCGGGCTTTTCTTTGACCCAAATTTTGGCGCCGCCCTATGACGTCATCAACCCCCCCAAACCGGTTTTTGGGGTTTTTAAAATTTAATTTTTGGGGTTTGGCCTCAATTTTGGGGTTTTAATTAAAGGTTTTAAAGGTTTTAATTAAAGTTTTTATGCTGGTGACGTCATTGGGGTGGGGAGTGAGCGCGGTGACGTCATTGGGAGGGGAGGGAGCGTGGTGACGTCATCGCGTCCCCGGCAGAGGCTGGAAAAGGATTTTGGGGGAAAAGTCGACGGGAAAAGGTGAAAAAAAAGGGGATTTGGGGGGAAATTTGGGGGATTTGGGGATTTTTGGGGAATTTTGGGGATTTTTTGGGGGATTTTGGGGGAAATTTGAGGGAAATTTGGATTTTTGGGGGAATTTTGGGGTTTTTTGGGGGGAATTTTGGGGTTTTCTGGAGAAAATTCGGGGATTTTGGGGGGAAATTTGGGAGGTTTGGGGGAATTTTTAGGGGATTTGGGGGGTTTGGGGGGAAATTTGGGGTTTTTGGGGGAATTTTGGGAGGTTTGGGGGGGAAATTTGGAGGAAATTTGGGACATTTGGGGGGAATTGTGGGGAAAATTTGAGGGGAAATTCGGTTTTTGGGGGGTTTTGGAGGATTTTGGGGGATTTTGGAGGAATTTGGGGGGTTTGGGGGCATTTTGGGGGGATTTTTTGGGGAAATTTGGAGGAATTTGGGGGATTTTGGGGGGATTTTGGAAGATTTGGGAGATTTGGGGAGGTTTGAGGGAGTTTTGGGGTTTTGGGGAGAAAATTGGGGGAAATTTGGAGGAAATTTGGGATTTTGGGGGTTTTTTAGGGGATTTTTTGGGGAATTTTGGGGGTTTGGGGAGAAATTTGGGGGTTTTGGGACATTTGGGGAAGATTTGGGGGAATTTGGGGGGAATTTTGGGGGATTTTGGGGGATTTTGGGGGAAAATTTGGGGGTTTTGGGGGATTTTTGGGGGAAATTTTGGGTTTATTTGGGTTTTTTGGGGGAATTTTGGGGGATTTTGGGGATTTTGGGAGGTTTGGGGGGGAATTTTGGGGGAAATTTGAGGGAAATTTGGATTTTTGGGGGAATTTTGGGGGATTTGGGGGGATTTTTGGGGATTTTGGAGGAATTTGGGGGTTTGGGGGGGAATTTTGGGGAATTTTGGGAGGTTTTGGGGGGGAAATTTGGGATTTTTAGGGGATTTGGGAAGGATTTTGGAGGAAATTTGGGGGAGATTTGGGAGTTTTGGGGGAATTTGGGGGAAATTTGGGGGTTTTTAGTGGATTGGGGGAGGATTTTGGGGAAATTTGGGGAGATTTCGGGGGAATTTGGGGAGAATTTGGGGGTTTGGGGGAATTTTTGGGGTTTGGGGAGGATTTGGGGGAATTTTTGGGGGAAATTTGGGATTTTGGGAGTTTTTTTAAGGGAAATTTTGGGGTTTTTGGGAGATTTGGGGGGAAATTTTGGGGTTTGGGGGAAAATTTGGGGAGTTTGGGAAGATTTGGGGGGGAAATTTGGGATTTTTTTTGAGATTTTGGGGGTTTTGGACTAAATTTGGGGGATTTTGGGGGGAATTTGGGAGTTTTGGGGAAAAATTTTGGTGGTTTTTGGGAGGTTTGGGGGAATTTGGGGATTTTGGGGGGAAATTTGGGGTTTTTTTAGGAATTTTGGGGAGGATTTGGGGGAAATTTGGGGGATTTTTGAGGTTTGAGGGGAAAATTTGGGGGTTTTGGGAGATTTTTAAGGGAAATTTTGGGGGGTTTGGGGAGATTTGGGGAGAAATTTTGGGGTTTGGGGAGGAAATTTGGGTTTTTTGGGGGGAATTTGGGGGGATTTTGGGGGATTTTGGAGGAATTTGGGGAGAAAATTGGATTTTTGGGGGATTTTGGGGGTTTGGGGGGAAATTTGGGGGAAATTTGAGATTTTGGGAGGATTTTGGGGTTTTTGGGGGATTTGGGGGATTTTTTGTGGATTTTTTGGGGGATTTTTTGTGGATTTTTTGTGGATTTGGGGGAATTTTTTTTGAATTTTGGGGAATTTTGGGATTTTTGGGGAATTTAGGGGAATTTTGAGAGAATTTTGGGGGATTTTTTGTGGATTTTGGGTAATTTTGGGGTAATTTTGGATCCATTTTTTGTGGTTTTTTTAAATTTTTTTGTGATTCTTGGGGATTATTTGGAATATTCTGATTTTTTTGGGGTCATTTTTTTGCCATTTTTGGGTCATTTTGGGTCATTTTTGGGTGGTTTTTTAATTATTATTTTTATTCCTGGATTATTTTGAATATTTTGATAATTTTGGGTCAATTTTGGGTCATTTTTGGGCCATTTTTTGACCTTTTTTTGGGGATTTTTTAATCTTATTTTAATTTTATTTTAATTTTATTTAATTCTATTTAATTTAATTTAATTTTGGGTAATTTTGGGTAATTTTGGGTCAATTTTGGGTCAATTTTGGGCCATTTTTGGTCCATTTTTTCAGCTTTTTTTGGGGATTTTTTAATCTTATTTTAATTTTATTTAATTTTATTTAATTTTATTTAATTTTAATTTAATTTTGGGTAATTTTGGGTCAATTTTGGGTCAATTTTTGGGTCATTTTGGGCCATTTTTGGTCCATTTTTTCAGCTTTTTTGGGGGATTTTTTCATCTTATTTTAATTTTATTTAATTTTATTTAATTCTATTTAATTTAATTTAATTTTAATTTAATTTGGGTCAATTTTGGGTCAATTTTGGGTCAATTTTGGTCCATTTTTGGTCCATTTTTTCAGCTCTTTTTGGGGGATTTTTTCATCTTATTTTAAACTTATTTTAATTTTATTTAATTCTATTAAATTCTATTTAATTTTATTTAATTTTAATTTAATTTGGGTCATTTTGGGTCATTTTTGGGTCAATTTTTGGGTCATTTTGGGTCATTTTTGGTCCATTTTTTCAGCTTTTTTTGGGGATTTTTTAATCTTATTTTAATTTTATTTAATTTTATTTAATTCTAATTAATTTTAATTTAATTTTTCCTCATTTTTCCTGCAGATTTTTGATCTCATGGGGCGTCTCTGTCGCTGCTGTCGCCGTCGGGGCCCCAAAAACGGCCCCAAAAACCCCAAAAAATGCCCCAAAAACCCCAAAAATTCCCCCAAAAATTCCCCCAAAAATTCCCGAATTTGCTGCCAAAACCAGCACCAGGTAAGTCACAAAAAATCGGATTTTTTAACCCAAAAATTGGATTTTTTTTGACCCTTTTTTACCCCAAAAATCCCCTTTTAAAAGGCAAAAAATTCAGATTTTTTACCCCAAAAATCCCCATTTTTTATCCCTAAAAATCCCAATTTTTAACCCCCAAAATCCCCAATTTTAAACCCTAAAAATCCCCAAATTTTAACCCCAAAAAATCCGATTTTCAACCCCCAAAATCCCTTTTTTAAACGCAAAAAAATTCGAAATTTTTACCCCAAAAAATCCCATTTTTAACCCCAAAAATCCGATTTTTTTTACCCAAAAAATTTCGAAATTTTACCCCAAAAATCCCATTTTTTACCCCAAAATCTCATTTTTAAACCCCAAAAATCCCCAAATTTTTTACCCAAAAAATCCCATTTTTTACCCCCAAAATCCCCATTTTTTTAACCAAAAAATTCGATTTTTTAACCTCCCAAAATCCCCATTTTTATCCCCAAAAATCCCCATTTTTTAAACCCCAAAAAACCCCAAATTTTTACCTCAAAATTCCCAATTTTTTACCCCAAAAAATCCCATTTTTAACCCCAAAATCTCCAATTTTTTACCCAAAAAATCTCCATTTTTAACACCAAAAAATCCCCATTTTTGTCCCCAAAATTCCCTTTTTTAACCCCTAAAATTCCCATTATTTTAAACCCAAAAATCCCCATTTTTATCCCCAAAAATTCCCATTTTTAACCCCAAAAATCCGCATTTTTAACCCCCAAAATCCCAATTTTTTACCCAAAAATCCCATTTTTTTCACCCCAAAATCCCTGTTTTTAAAAGCAAAAAATTCAGATTTTTTTATCCCCAAAAATCCCCATTTTTTTACCAAAAAATTCAATTTTTTACCCCAAAAATCCCATTTTTTACCCCAAAAATCCCCATTTTTTTACCAAAAAATTCGATTTTTTTACTACAAAAAATCCCATTTTTATCTCCCAAATCCCCCAAATTTTAACCCCAAAATCCCCAAATTTTTTACCCAAAGTTCCCCATTTTTAACCCCAAAAAATCCCAATTTTAACCCCAAAAATCCCAATTTTAACCCCAAAATTTCGATTATTTACCCCAAAAATCCCCATTTTTTTTACCCAAAAATTCGAATTTTCCCCCCAAAAATCCCATTTTTTTCCCCCAAAATTTCCCACTTTTTAATCCCCCAAATCCCCCAAATTTTAACCCCAAAAATCCCAAAAAAATCCCCAAAAAATTCCATTTTTTAACCCCTAAAATTCCCATTATTTTAAACCCAAAATTCCCAATTTTTAACCCCCAAAAATCCGGTTTTTTAGACTCAAAAAAATTTGAAATTTTTACCCCAAAAATTCCCATTTTTAACACCAAAAATCCCATTTTTTTTTACCCAAAAATTCCCTTTTTTTACCCAAAAATTGAAATTTTTAACCCCAAAAATCCCCATTTTTTAAACCCCCAAAATCCCCATTTTTTATCCCCAAAAAATCCCCCAAAAATCCAAAAAAAAAATCCCCAAAAAATCCCATTTTTTAACCCTTTTTTAACCATTTTTTTCCCTTTTTTCTTTCCAGCCGCCCCGCCCACCGATGACGTCACCGCCGTCGCCCCCGCTGACGTCATCCGTCCCCGCTTACGTCATTTGGCCGCCGCCCGCCATTGTCACCCTGGGGGGGCCGCGGGTGGCGCTTCTGGGGGAGCCCCGGCCCCAAACCTGCTGCTTTTAACCCCAAAAAAATTCAAAATTCGGGAATTTTGACCCAAAATTCGGATTTTTCGCCCCAAAATTTGGGAAATTGGAAAAAATTGGGATTTTTTTACCCCAAAATTGGGGATTTAAAGCCAAAAAAATTCAGATTTTTGACAAAAAATTGGGATTTTTAGAGAAAAAAAATGGGATTTTTTATCCCAAAATTGGGGATTTAGAGCCAAAAAAAAATCAGATTTTTTGACCAAAAATTGGGATTTTTTAGACACAAAATTTGGGATTTTTTTGATCCAAAAAAATCGGATTTTTTGACCAAAAATTGGGATTTTTAATGAAAAAATTTGGGATTTTTTTAAACCGAAATTGGGATTTTTAGACACAAAATTGGGATTTTTTAGACACAAAAATTGGGATTTTTTGACCCCAAAATTGGGATTTTTAGACTCAAAATTTCGGATTTTTAGAGCAAAAAAATCGGATTTTTTGACCAAAAATTGGGATTTTTAATGAAAAAAATTGGGAATTTTAGACCCAAATAATTGGAATTTTTTAACCCAAAAAAATTCGGATTTTTAGAGCAAAATTTGGGATTTTTAGACCCAAAAATTTGGGATTTTTTAGACACAAAAATTGGGAATTTTTAGACCCAAAACTGGGGGAGCCCCAACCCCAAACCTGCTGCTTTTAACCCCAAAAAAATTCAAAATTTGGGAATTTTGACCCAAAATTTGGATTTTTCGACCCAAAATTTGAATTTTTCACCCCAAAATTGAGAAAATACGAAAAAATTTGGGGTTTTTAGACACAAAAATGAGGATTTTAGAGCCAAAAAATAGAATTTTAACCCCAAAAATTTGGTTTTAGACCCAAAAAAATTTCGGATTTTTGACCAAAAATTTCGGATTTTTGATCAAAAATTTGGGATTTTTTTTAGCCCCAAAAATTGGGATTTTTTTTAACCCAAAAAAATTGGATTTTTTGACCAAAAATTGGGATTTTTTTAAACCCCCAAAATTGAGAATTTTTCATGAAAAAATTGGGATTTTTTACACACAAAAATTGAGATTTTTGACCCCCCAAAAATTGAGATTTTTTGACCCCAAAATTGGGATTTTTAGACCCAAATTTGGGGTTTTTTAACACCCAAAATTCAGATGTTTTCATGAAAAAAAATTGGGATTTTTTGACCCCCAAAAATTCTGATTTTTAGACACAAAAATTGAAATTTTTTTACCCCCAAATTGGGATTTTTTAGACCCAAAAAATTGGGATTTTTTTAGACACAAAATTGGGATTTTTAGACCCAAAAATTTGGGATTTTTAGACACAAAAATTGGGAATTTTTAGACCCAAAACTGGGGGAGCCCCAACCCCAAACCTGCTGCTTTTAACCCAAAAAAATTCAAAATTTGGGAATTTTGACCCAAAATTCGGATTTTTCGCCCCAAAATTTGGGAAATTGGAAAAAATTGGGACTTTTTAGACACAAAAATGAGGATTTTTGATCAAAATTTGGGATTTTTAGAGCAAAAAAAAATCGGATTTTTTGACCAAAAATTGGGATTTTATAGCACGAAAAATTGGAATTTTTAGACACAAAATTTGGGATTTTTTTACCCCAAAATTGGGATTTTTAGACCCAAAAAATTGAGGTTTTTTTTAATCCCAAAATGGGGATTTTTTGACCCAAAATTGGGATTTTTAATGAAAAAAATTGGGATTTTTAGACCCAAAAAAAGAAGGATTTTTTACCAAAATTGGGATTTTTTAGACACAAAAATTGGGATTTTTCATGAAAAAAGTTGGGATTTTTTAGACACAAAAATTGGGATTTTTAGACTCAAAAAATTGGGATTTTTAACCCCCCAAAATTTGAGAATTTTGACCAAAAATTTGGGATTTTTTAGACACAAAAATTGAGATTATTTTTCACCCCAAAATTGAGATTTTTTTTCATGAAAAAATTGGGATTTTTTTGACCCAAAATTCCGATTTTTGACCAAAAATTGGGATTTTTCACCCAAATTTGACATTTTTAACCCCAAAATTCGCATTTTTCACCCCAAAATCCCCATTTTACCCCCAAAAAATCAAATTTTACCCCCAAAAATGCCAATTTTGACCCCAAAATTGGAATTTTTGGCACCAAAATTGAATTTTTTTTTGTCCTTCCCCAAAATAAAGATTTTGACCCAAAATAAAGAATTTTAACCCCAAATTTGTGTCGCGTGTGAAGTTTGAGTGCCCAAAATTGGGATTTTTAACCCCAAAATTGTGAAAATTTTTGCCCCAAATTTAAAAATTTTTAACCCAAAATTGGGATTTTTTTAGCCCCAAAATTTGAAATTTTTTTAACCTCAAAATTGAGAATATTTTGTTCCAAAATCAAGAATTTTTAACCCAAAAATCGGAATTTTTTGCCCCAAAATTGGGAAATTTTTTTAGTCCCGGAAGTAACCGCCGTCTATGGGGCGCGGGGCACCATGGGAATCGTAGTCCCGGAAGTAACCGCTCTCTATGGGGCGCGGGGCACCATGGGAATCGTAGTCCCGGAAGTAACCGTTGTCTATGGGGCGCAGAGCACCATGGGAATAGTAGTCCCGGAAGTAACCGCTGTCTATGGGGCGCGGGGCACCATGGGAATAGTAGTCCCGGAAGTATCTGCTCTCTATGGGGCGCAGAGCATGACGGGACTCGTAGTCCCGGAAGTAACGTCCGCCTATGGAGCGCGGAGCACCATGGGAGTTGTAGTCCCGGAAGTGGCTGCTTAGCGCCCCTCTCGGTCACCACAGGCTGTGCCCTTACATTCAGGGCACTGGTTTGAACTGGGATGGACTGGGAGGGAACTGGCTTGAACTGGGAGGGAACTGGGAGGGAACTGGGATGGACTGGGAGGAATTTGGGGAGAACTGGGACAAACTGGGAGGGAACTGGGAGGGAACTGGGAGGGGTTAAAAGGGGATCTGGGGTTACTGGTTTATACTGGTTTGGGGTTTGGGGTTACTGGGAGGGAACTGGGAGGGGATTGGGACAAACTGGGATGAACTGGGCGGGATTTAGGGTGAAGTGGGCGGGGCCAGGAAGGTCACTGGGCGGTCACCGGCCCCTACTGGTCCATACTGGTCCATACTGGTCCATACTGGTTTATACTGGTCCAGACTGGGCCATGTCGGAGCTGCTGCTGCTGACGCGGGTCCTGCCCGGGGGTGGGGGAGGGGCGGAGGCCGCGGCCCCTCCCCCCCCGCCCCCCCCAGCCAAGGGGGAGGGGCGGCTCTGGGGGGAGCCCCTGGCGCTGGGGGTGGGTGAACTGGTTTGTACTGGGAGGGACTGGGAGGGACTGGGAGGGGGTTTGGGGTCACTGGGAAGGACTGAGAAGGGTTAAAGGGGGATCTGGGGTTACTGGTTTATACTGGGAGGGCACTGGGAGGGGGTTTGGGGTTACTGGTTTGTACTGGGAGGGGATTGGGAAGGGATTTGGGGTAACTGGGAGTGACTGGGAAGGGGTAAAGAGGGATTTGGGGTTACTGGTCTGTACTGGGAGGGCACTGGGAGGACGGTTGGGGTTACTGGTTTATACTGGTTTGGGGTTTGGGGTTACTGGGGGTTACTGGTTTGTACTGGGAGGGGATTTGGGGTTACTGGGAGGGGTTAAAAGGGGATCTGGGGTTACTGGTTTATACTGGGAGGGCACTGGGGTGGACTGGGAGGGGATTTGGGGTTACTGGTTTATACTGGGAAGGGATTTGGGGTGACTGGGATAAACTGGGAGGGGTTAAAGGGGGATCTGGGGTCGCTGGTTTTTACTGGGAGGGCACTGGGAGGGGATTTGGGGTAACTGGTTTATACTGGGAAGGCACTGGGATGAACTGGAGGGGGATTTGGGGTTACTGGTTTATACTGGGAAGGCACTGGGATGAACTGGAGGGGGATTTGGGGTTACTGGTTTATACTGGGAGGGGGTTGGGGTTACTGGTTTGTACTGGGAAGGGGATTTGGGGGTTACTGGGAGTGACTGGGAGGGGTTTAAAGGGGATCTGGGGTTACTGGTTTATACTGGGGGGGACTGGGAGGGGACTGGGAGGGGCTCAGGGGTTACTGGTTTATACTGGTTTGGGGTTTGGGGTTACTGGGATGGGACTGGGAGGGGTGAAAAGCAGATTCAGGGTTACTGGTTTATACTGGTTTATACTGGGTTATACTGGGAAGGGATTGGAAAGGGATTTGCGGTTACTGGTTTGTACTGGGAGGGCACTGGGAAGAGATCTGGGGTTACTGGGAAGGAACTGGGAGGGACTGGGAGGGGGTTTGGGGTCACTGGTTTGTACTGGGAAGGGTTTGGGGTGACTGGGAGTGACTGGGAGGGGTTTAAAGGGGATCTGGGGTTACTGGTTTATACTGGGAGGGGATTGGGGGTTACTGGTTTATACTGGGTTATACTGGGAAGGGATTGGAAAGGGATTTGCGGTTACTGGTTTGTACTGGGAGGGCACTGGGAAGGGGTTTGGGGTTACTGGTTTATACTGGTTTGGGGTTCGGGGTTACTGGGGGAGATTTCAGGGGAACTGGGACTGAACTGGGATTAACTGGGTTTAAACTGGGATTAAACTGGTTGAACTGGGATTGACTGGGATAAAACTGGGACTAAACTGGGATAAAACTGGCATCAAACTGGGGTTAAACTGGTTGAACTGGGATTAAACTGGGATAAACTGGTTGAACTGGGATTGAACTGGGATTGAACTGGGATTAAACTGGTTAAACTGGGATTAACTGGGATTGAACTGGTGAAACTGGGATTAAACGGGTTAAACTGGGATGAACTGGGAGGGGTGGGGGAGGGGCCGAACTTTGCCCTTTTGGGGGTGGGGGAGGGGCCAAATCTGTTTTTTTGGGGGGTGGGGGAGGGGCCAAATTTCGGTTCTCTTTGATGTGGGGGAGGGGCCAAATTTGGGTCATTTTTGGGGGTGGGGGAGGGGCGCTTTGGGGATTTTTTGGGGGGATTTTCTGGGGAAATTTTTTTATTATTTTTAGGAGGGTGGGGGAGGGGCGATTTTAGGAATTTTTTTGGATTTTTTGGGGGGGATTTTTTGGGGGATTTTTTTTGGGGATTTTTTTGGGGATTTTTTGGGGGGATTTTTTTGGGATTTTTTGAGGGGATTTTTTTGGGATTTTTTGGGGATTTTTCTAGGGGTGGGGGAGGGGCATCCCAAGCCCCTCCCCCACCCCCCTCCAGGTGTCGCAGGTGCTTCTCGGGACCCTCCAGGTGTCCCTGGGGGGGGCCCTGCTGGCGGCCCTGGGAGACCCCGTGGGGGCACAGCTGGGGACACCCCTGGGCAGCGGCCCCGTGGTGAGACTGGGGATACTGGGATATACTGGGAGGGACTGGGAGGGACTGGGAGGGACTGGGACAAACTGGGAGGGACTGGGAGGGGATTGGGATAAACTGGGAGGGACTGGTTTATACTGGGATGAAGCTGCAGTTCCCAAATTGGCCACCAGGTGGAGCTTTGGGGTATTGGGAGTTCATTGAGGGGAACTGGGAGGGACTGGGACAAACTGGGAGGGACTGGGAGGGGATTGGGAGGGACTGGGAGGGACTGGGATCAGTTTTGAGGTTACTGGTTTATACTGGTTTGGGGTTTGGGGTTACTGGGAGGGACTGGGAAGGGGTAAAGGGGGGTCTGGGGTTACTGGTTTATACTGGGAAGGAACTGGGAGGGACTGGGAGGGGGTTAAAAGGGGGTTTGGGGTTACTGGTTTATACTGGTTTGGGGTTCGGGGTCACTGGGGGAGATTTCAGGGGAACTGGGATTAACTGGGATTAACTGGGACTAAACAGGTTAAACTGGGATTAAACTGGGATTGAACTGGGATTAAACTGGGACAAACTGGGAGGGAACTGGGAGGGACTGGGAGGGGATTTGGGGTCAGTTGTGGGGTCCCTCCTGTGGTCACTCCAGTGGTCACTCTGTGGTCACTCAGTGGTCACTCAGTGGTCACTCAGTGGTCACTCCAGTGGTCACTCCAGTGGTCAGTCATGGGGTCACTCCTGGGGTCAATTCTGGGTCTGGGGTCAGTTATGTGGTCACTCCTGTGGTCACTCTGTGGTCACTCCTGTGGTCACTCGTGTGGTCACTCATGGGGTCAGTTATGGGTCAGTTGTGGGGTCAGTTATGTGGTCACTCCTGTGGTCACTCCAGTGGTCACTCCTGTGGTCACTCCTGGGGTCACTCATGGGGTCAGTTATGGGTCTGGGGTCAGTTATGTGGTCACTCTGTGGTCACTCCTGTGGTCACTCTGTGGTCACTCTGTGGTCACTCCTGGGGTCACTCTGTAGTCACTCTGTGGTCACTCAGTGGTCACTCCAGTGGTCACTCAGTGGTCACTCATTGGTCACTCCTGGGGTCACTCCTGTGGTCAGTTATTGGGTCACAGGTGGGTCTGGGGTCACTCAGTGGTCACTCAGTGGTCACTCCAGTGGTCACTCACTCCAGTGGTCACTCAGTGGTCACTCCTGGGGTCACTCAGCGGTCACTCGGTGGTCACTCGGTGGTCACTCAGTGGTCACTCAGTGGTCACTCCCCACAGCTGATGGTGGCCGGGGCGGCGCTGGCGGCGATGGCCAAAGGTCCTTCTGTGGGACGGGTCAGTCTGGGGACACCTGGGGTCAGTTTGGGGTCACTTTCTGGTGGTCACTCAGTGGTCACTCAGTGGTCACTCAGTGGTCACTCATGGGTCCATTTTAGATCATTTTTTGGTCACTTTTGGGTCACTTTTGGGTCAATTTTGGGGCAGATTTTGACCATTTTGGGGTCAATTTCTGGTGGTCACTCAGTGGTCACTCAGTGGTCACTCAGTGGTCACTCCTGGGTCAATTTATGGTCACTTTTGGGTCACTTTTTGGCCACTTTTGGGTCACTTTTGGGTCAATTTTGGGGCAAAATTTGGACATTTTGGGGTCAGTTTGGGGTAATTTTCTGCTGTCCACTCAGTGGTCACTCACTGGTCACTCAGTGGTCACTCCTGAAACCACTTCAGGTCACTTTGGGTCACTTTTTGGCCATTTTTGGGTCACTTTTGGGTCAATTTTGGGGCAGATTTTGGCCATTTTGGGGTCAGTCTCTGCTGGTCACTCAGTGGTCACTCAGTGGTCACTCTGGCCGCAGGCTCGGGCCGCGCTGGGACTGGACATCACCGCGGCCGTCGTGTCTTTCCTGGCCATGGGGGTGCAGGGGCTGCTCCTCCCCCACAGCTGCCCCTGGTGCTACAACCTGGGCCCGGCCGCCTCGGTGAGCGGTCACTGGGGTCACTCGGGGTCACTCGGGGTCATTCGGGGTCATTCGGGGTCACTCGGGGTCATTCGGGGTCACTCTGGGTCAGTTATGGGTCAGTTATGGGTCACTCTGGGTCAGTTTTGGTCACTCTGGGTCAGTTATTGGTCACTCTGGGTCACTGCTGGTCACTCTGGGTCACTCTGGGTCACTCTGGGTCACTCTGGGTCACTCTGGGTCAGTTTTGGTCACTCTGGGTCACTCTGGGTCAGTTATGGGTCACTCATGGTCACTCTGGGTCACTCTGGGTCACTCATGGTCACTCTGGGTCACTCTGGGTCACTCAGGGTCAGTTATGGGTCACTCTGGGTCAGTTATGGGTCACTCTGGGTCAGTTATGGGTCACTCTGGGTCAGTTTTGGTCACTCTGGGTCAGTTTGGGTCACTCTGGGTCACTCTGGGTCAGTTATGGGTCACTCTGGGTCACTCTGGGTCACTCGGGGTCACTCGGGGTCACTTGGGGTCACTCTGGGTCACTCTGGGTCAGTTATGGGTCACTCTGGGTCACTCAGGGTCACTCTGGGTCAGTTATGGGTCACTCTGGGTCACTCTGGGTCACTCGGGGTCACTCGGGGTCACTTGGGGTCACTCTGGGTCACTCTGGGTCAGTTATGGGTCACTCTGGGTCACTCTGGGTCACTCTGGGTCACTCAGGGTCACTCTGGGTCACTCTGGGTCACTCATGGTCACTCTGGGTCAGTTATGGGTCACTCTGGGTCACTCATGGTCACTCTGGGTCACTCTGGGTCACTCTGGGTCAGTTATTGGTCACTCTGGGTCAGTTTTGGTCACTCCTGGATCCACTTCGGGTCAGTTATGGGTCACTCAGGGTCACTCTGGGTCACTCTGGGTCACTCATGGTCACTCTGGGTCAGTTATGGGTCACTCAGGGTCACTCTGGGTCAGTTTTGGTCACTCTGGGTCAGTTTGGGTCACTCTGGGTCACTCTGGGTCACTCTGGGTCAGTTATTGGTCACTCTGGGTCACTCTGGGTCAGTTATGGGTCACTCTGGGTCACTCTGGGTCACTCTGGGTCACTCTGGGTCAGTTATGGGTCACTCTGGGTCAGTTTTGGTCACTCTGGGTCAGTTATTGGTCACTCTGGGTCAGTTTTGGTCACTCTGGGTCAGTTATGGGTCAGTTATGGGTCACTCTGGGTCACTCAGGGTCAGTTATTGGTCACTCTGGGTCAGTTATGGGTCACTCTGGGTCACTCTGGGTCACTCTGGGTCAGTTATGGGTCACTCTGGGTCACTCTGGGTCAGTTTGGGTCACTCTGGGTCACTCTGGGTCAGTTATGGGTCACTCTGGGTCACTCTGGGTCACTCTGGGTCACTCTGGGTCACTCATGGTCACTCATGGTCACTCTGGGTCACTCTGGGTCACTCTGGGTCAGTTATGGGTCACTCTGGGTCACTCTGGGTCACTCTGGGTCACTCTGGGTCAGTTATTGGTCACTCTGGGTCAGTTATGGGTCACTCTGGGTCACTCTGGGTCAGTTATGGGTCACTCTGGGTCAGTTATGGGTCACTCTGGGTCACTCTGGGTCAGTTATTGGTCACTCTGGGTCACTCTGGGTCACTTGGGGTCACTCGGGGTCACTTGGGGTCACTCTGGGTCACTCTGGGTCACTCTGGGTCAGTTATGGGTCACTCTGGGTCACTCTGGGTCACTTTGGGTCACTCTGGGTCACTCTGGGTCAGTTATTGGTCACTCTGGGTCAGTTATGGGTCACTCTGGGTCACTCTGGGTCAGTTATGGGTCACTTTGGGTCACTCTGGGTCACTCTGGGTCAGTTATTGGTCACTCTGGGTCAGTTATGGGTCACTCTGGGTCAGTTATGGGTCACTCTGGGTCACTCTGGGTCAGTTTTGGTCACTCTGGGTCACTCTGGGTCACTCTGGGTCAGTTATGGGTCAGTTTGAGGTCAGTTTTGGGTCATTTTTGGACCATTTTGGGTCAATTTTGGGTCTTTTTTGGATCATTTTGGGATCAATTTCGGGTCATTTCTGGATCAAATTTTGGGTCATTTCTGTGTCAATTTTGGGTCGGAATTTAATCAATTTTTGATCATTTTGGGGTTAATTTTGGGTCATTTTTGGATCATTTTTGGATGAATTTTGGGTCATTTTTGGATCATTTTGGGATCAATTTTGGTCATTTTTGGGTGAATTTTGGGATCAATTTTGAGTCATTTCTGTGTCAGTTTGGGGTCAGATTTAAATCAATTTTTTGATCATTTTGGGATCAATTTTGGGTCATTTTTGGATCATTTCTGTGTCAATTTTGGGTCATATTTTGGGTCAATTTAGGGCTGGTTTTGGGCCAGTTTTGGATCATATTTTGGGTCATTTCTGGATCATTTTGGGTCATTTTTGGATCATTTTGGGTCAATTTTGGGTCATTTTTGGGTCGTTTTTGGATCATTTTGGGATCCATTTTGGTCATTTTTGGATGAATTTTGGGATCAATTTTGGGTCATTTCTGTGTCAATTTGGGGTCAGATTTTAATCAAATTTTGGATCATTCTGGGATCAATTTTGGGTCATTTTTGGATCATTTCTGTGTCAATTTGGAGTCATTTTTGGGTAATTTCTGTGTCAATTTTGGGTCATTTTTGGGTCATTTTTGGGTCAATTTAGGGCTGGTTTTGGGTCGTATTTTGGGTCACTTTTGGAAGAATTTGGGGTCAATTTTGGGTCATTTTTGGATCAATTTTGGGATCAATTTTGGGTTGTTTTTGGGTCATTTCTGTGTCAATTTTGGGTCATTTCTGTGTCAATTTTGGGTCATTTTTGCGTCAATTTAGGGCTGGTTTTGAGCCACTTTTGGATCATATTTTGGGTCAAATTCGGGTCAATTTAAGGTGTAATTTCAGTGTCACTTTTTGGTAATTTTTAACCAATTTCCCCCGATTTTCCCCCAATTTCCCGCCCACCAGGGGGTGCTGCTGAGCACCCAGGTGCTGCTGATGACGTCATCGGCGGCCGGGGGAATCCTGGCTGTGATTGGCTCCGTGGCGGCCGCCAGGGGGCGCCCCAGGGAGCGGCCAGTGGTGAGTGACAGCAGGGGGGCGTGGCCAGGGAGGGGCGTGGTTTATAAGCCAATTTCTTCCTTATATGGCAATGTGGGTGTGGCTTAAACTGACCACGCCCCTTTCCCCGCCCACAGCCTGTTGTGATCTACCAGACTGCAGTTCCTGCCCCAGGGGCGGGGCCAGCCGAGGCCACGCCCCCTGCTCAGCAATAAAGACCAATCACAGTTGAGAGTGTGTGTGGCTCTGCCTCCTCTGCGTCGTCTGATTGGCTGAGGAGGGGAGTGACGTCATTGGTTGCCGGGGAGAGCTCAGAACCGAACTGGGAGCACTGGGAGAAAACTGGGATCATTTTCCTCTTATATTTCAGCCATTTTTCCCTCATGTTTCCTGCCCTTTTTGTCCTCAAATTTCCCTCCTTTTTCCTCCATTTTCCCCACAGTTTCCCCCTCACGTTTCCCTCCATTTTCCCCTCACATTTCCCACCTTTTTCCCCTCAAACTTCTTGTCCTTTTCCCCTCACGTTTCCCTTCATTTTTCCCGCCATTTTCCCCTCACATTTCCCACTTTTCCCCTCACATTTCCCACCATTTTCCCCTCAAATTTCCCACTTTTCCCCTCACATTTCCCTTCATGTTTCCCGCCCTTTTCCCCTCACATTTCCCACCCTTTTTATCCTCAAATTTCCCTCCTTTTTCCTCCATTTTCCCCACAGTTTTCCCCTCACATTTCCCTCCATTTTCCCCTCACATTTTCCGCACAGTTTTCCCCTCACATTTCCCGCCATTTTCCCCTCAAATTTCCCTTTTTTCCTCCTCAAATTTCCCACCATTTTCCCTCACTTTTCCCACGTTTTTCCCCCTCAAACTTCTTGTCCTTTTCCCCTCACGTTTCCCTCCATTTTCCCCTCACGTTTCTCTCCATTTCCCCCTCACGTTTCCCTTCATTTTTCCCGCCCTTTTCCCTTCACATTTTCCGCCATTTTCCCCTCACATTTCCCACCATTTTCCCCTCAAATTTCCCACTTTTCCCCTCACATTTCCCTTCATGTTTCCCGCCCTTTTCCCCTCACGTTTCCTTCCCTTTTTGTCCTCAAATTTCCCTCCCTTTTCCTCCATTTTCCCCACAGTTTTCCCCTCACGTTTCCCTCCATTTTCCCCTCACATTTCCCACCATTTTCCCCTCAAATTTCCCTTTTTTCCTCCTCAAATTTCTCACCATTTTCCCTCACTTTTCCCACCTTTTTCCCCCTCAAACTTCTTGTCCTTTTCCCCTCACGTTTCCCTCCATTTTCCCCTCCCTTTTCCTCCATTTTCCCCTCACGTTTCCCGCCCTTTTCCCTTCACATTTTCCGCCATTTTCCCCTCACATTTCCCACTTTTCCCCTCAAATTTCCCACTTTTCCCCTCACATTTCCCTTCATGTTTCCCGCCCTTTTCCCCTCACGTTTCCTTCCCTTTTTGTCCTCAACTTTCCCTCCCTTTTCCTCCATTTTCCCCACAGTTTTCCCGTCACGTTTTCCTCCATTTTCCCCACAGTTTTCCCCTCACGTTTCCCGCCATTTTCCCCTCAAATTTCCCACTTTTCCTCCTTAAATTTCTCACCATTTTCCCTCACTTTTCCCACCTTTTCCCCCCTCAAACTTCTTGTCCTTTTCCCCTCACGTTTCCCTCCATTTTCCCTTTATATTTTCCTCACTTTTTCCTTCATTTTTCCCTCAAAATTCCCGCCCTTTTCCCCCTCATTTTCCCCCTCATTTTCCCCCTCACAATTTCCCACCATTTTCCCCTTCATTTTCCTCATTAAAATATTTTTTCCTCTTTTCCTCCTCATTTTTCTCATCAAATTTTTTATTCCCCTGAATTTTCCCCATTTTTTTTTGGTAATTTTTTTCTCCTTTCCTGGTGGAAAAATGATCCAAAAAATGGGGAAAATCAAGGGGAAAAGAGGGAAAAATGGGCAGAATGGGGGAAAATCAGAAAAAAATTAGGAAAAATGGGTAGAAAAAGGAGGAAAAAGGGAAAAATAATGTAGAAATGGGCAAAATCAGGGGAAAAAAAGTGTAAAAATAAGCCCCAAATGAGCAAAATCGGGGAGAAAAGGGACAAAATTGGGAAGAAAATGGGAAAATTTGGGGGGAAATGATCCAAAAATGGGAAAAAATGGGGGAAATTGGGGAGAAAAGGGGCAGAAAGGGACAAAATTGGGGGAAAAGGAGGAAAAATTGGGGAAAAATCAGGGGAAAAAGAGGAAAAAATGGGGAAAATTATCTAAAAATGGGGAAAATCCAGGAAAAAAGAGGGAAAAAAAACAGGAAAAAAGATCAAAAAATGGGGGAAATCTGGGAAAATGAGGCAAAAATGGGGAAAATCAGGAAAAAAAAGGGGGAAAATAGGGTGGAAATTCTGGGGAAAATGATCAAAAATGGGAAAATTGAGGCAAAACTGGGGAAAATCAGGGAAAAAAAAGAGGAAAAAATAGGAAAAATTATTAAAAATGGGGAAAATCCGGGGAAAATGAGGAAAAAATGGGGAAAATCAGGAAAAAAGGGGAAATAAGGCAGAAAATTTGGGGGAAATGATCCAAAAATGGGGGAAAATTGGGGAAAATCAGGGAAAAAATAGAAAAAAAACAGGAAAAAATATTAAAAAATGGTGAAAAATCTGGGGAAATCAGGAAAAAATGGGGAAAATCAGGGGAAAATGGGAAAAAATCATGGAAAATGGAGAAAATAGGGTGGAAATTCTGGGGAAAATGATCCAAAAATGGAAAAAAAAGGGGGGAAAATGGGGGAAATTGGGGAGAAAAGGGGCAGAAAGGGACAAAATCTGGGGGAAAATGGGGCAAAAATTGAGAAAAATCAGGAAAAAAGAGGAAAAAACAGGAAAAAATATCAAAAAATGGGGAAAATTCGGGGGAAATGAGGCAAAAATGAGGAAAATTCATGAAAAATGAGGCAAAAATGGGCAAATTGGGGAGGAAAGGGACAAAATCCGAGGAAAATGAGGGAAAAATGGACAAAAAGCTGCAAAATTTGGTGAAAATGAGGCAAAAAAAATGGGAAAAAATTGGGGAAAATGAGCCTAAAATGGGCCAAATCCATGAAAAAAGGGACAAAAATGGGAAAAATTGGAAGGAAGGAGGAAAATCTGGGAAATAAAATCCAAAAATAGGGAAAAATCTGGGGAAAATTGGGAAAAAAACATGAAAAAAGGGGCAAAAATGAGGAAAATCAGGGAAAAATGGGGAAAAAATGGGAAAAAAGATTTAAAAAAAAGGGGAAAATGATCCAAAAATGGGGAAAATCAGGGAAAAATTATCTAAAAATGGGGAAAATCAGGGGAAAATGAGGCAAAAATGGGGAAAATCCAGGGAAAATTATCCAAAAATGAAAAAATCAGGGGAAATGATCCAAAAATGGGGAAAATCAGGAGAAAATTATCTAAAAATGGGGAAAATCCGGGAAAAATGATCCAAAAATGGGGAAAATCAAGGGAAAATGATCCAAAAATGGAAAAAATCAGGGAAAATGATCTAAAAATGGGGAAAATCCGGGAAAATTATCCAAAAATGGGGAAAATCAGGGAAAATTATCTAAAAATGGAAAAAAATCAGGGAAAATGATCTAAAAATGGGGAAAATCAGGAGAAAATTATCTAAAAATATGGAAAATCAGGGAAAATGATCCAAAAATTGGGAAAATCAGGGAAAAATTATCCAAAAATGGGGAAAATCAGGGGAAAATGATTCTAAAAATGGAAAAATCAGGTTAAAAGGTGGAAAATAGGGCGGAAAATCGGGATTAAACTGGGAGGAGCGGCTGAGTCAGAGCGTCCCGGGATTAGCGAGATCCGGGGAAACTGAGGCACGAGCGGCCCCTCCCCCACCCCGGACTGGGGAAACTGAGGCACGAGCGGCCCCTCCCCCACCCGGGAAAGGGGAAACTGAGGCACGAACGGCCCCTCCCCCACCCCGGACTGGGGAAACTGAGGCACGAACGGCCCCTCCCCCACCCAGGACTGGGGAAACTGAGGCACGAACGGCCCCTCCCCCACCCCGGACTGGGGAAACTGAGGCACGAGCGGCCCCTCCCCCACCCCGGACTGGGGAAACTGAGGCAGGAGAAGCCCCGCCCCTCCCCCACCCCGGGCGAGGCCACAAAAGCCGCGGTGACACCAAAGGGGGGGGACAGGAGGTGACAGCGGGGACAAGGATGGGACAGTGGTGAGGATGTGGGGAAATGGGGGAATAATGGGGAAAAAATGGGGAAAAAAATGGGGAAAAATGGGGAAAAAAATGGGGAAAAAATGGGGAAAAATGGGGAAAAATAGAGGAAATAAAGGGAAAAAAATAGAGGAAAAATAGAGGAAAAAAAGGGGGAAAATTGGGGGAGAAATGGGAAAAAATAAGGGGGAAAATAGGAGGGAAAAGGGGGGAAAAATAAGGGGGAAAATGGGGAAAATAGGGAGGAAAAATAGGTGGGAAAATAGAGGAAAAATGGGAGGAAATGGGAGGAAAAAGAGGAGGAAATGGGGAAAAATGGGGGGGAAATAATGGGGAAAATTATGGGGAAAATTATGGGGAAAAAATGGGGGAAAATAGAGGAAAAGAAGGGAAAAAAATAGGGAGGAAATGGGAAAAAAAAAGAGGAAAAAATGGGGAAAAAATAGGAGGGGGGAATAGAAGAAATAAAGGGGAAAAAAACAGGAAAAAAAGGGAAAAATGGGGGAAAAAAGAGAAAAAAAATGGGGAAAAAATAGGGGGGAAATAGAAGAAATAAAGGGGAAAAAAGGGGAAAAAAAGGGGAAAAATGGGGAAAAATGGGGGGGAAATAGAGGGAAAATGGGAAAAAATTGAGGGGAAATAGAGGAAAAGAAGGGAAAAAATAGGGGGGAAATGGGAAAAAAAAAAGAGGAAAAATGGGGAAAAAATAGGGGGGGAAGAGAAGAAATAAAGGGGAAAAAAACAGGAAAAAAAGGGAAAAATGGGGAAAAAAAAGAGCAAAAAAATGGGGAAAAATAGGGGGGGAAATAGAAGAAATAAAGGGGAAAAAAGGGAAAAAAAGGGGGAAATGGGGGAAAAATGGGGGGGAAATAGAGGGAAAATGGGAAAAAATTAGGGGAAAAATAGAGGAAAAGAAGGGAAAAAAATACGGGGGAAATGGGAAAAAAAAAGAGGAAAAAATGGGGAAAATAGGGGGGAAAGAGAAGAAATAAAGGGGAAAAAAACAGGAAAAAAAGGGAAAATGGGGAAAAAAAGAGCAAAAAAATGGGGAAAAAATAGGGGGGAAATAGAAGAAATAAAGGGGAAAAAAGGGAGGGAAAGGGAAAAAATGGGGGAAAAATAGGGGGGAAATGGGGAAAAATGGGGGGGGGGGAAATAGAAGAAATAAAGGAGAAAAAAGGGAAAAAAAGGGGGAAATGGGGGAAAAATGGGGGGGAAATAGAGGGAAAATGGGAAAAAATTAGGGGAAAAATAGAGGAAAAGAAGGGAAAAAAATTGGGGGGAAATGGGAAAAAAAAAGAGGAAAAAATGGGGAAAATAGGGGGGGAAAGAGAAGAAATAAAGGGGAAAAAAGGGAGGGAAAAGGAAAAAAAGGGGAAAAATAGGGGGAAAATAGAGGAAAAATGGGGAAAATAATGGGGAAATAATGGAGGAAATGATGGGGAAATAATGGGGAAATAATGGGGAAATAATGGGGAAATAATGGGGGAAATAATGGGGGAAATAATGGGGGAAATAATGGGGAATAATGGGGAAATAATGGGGAAATAATGGGGGAAATAATGGGGGAAATAATGGGGGAAATAATGGGGGAAATAATGGGGAAATAATGGGGGAAATAATGGGGAAATAATGGGGAAATAATGGGGGAAATAATGGGGGAAATAATGGGAAATAATGGGAAATAATGGGGAAATAATGGGGAAAAAATAGGGGGAAAATGGGGGAAATAATGTGAGAGAAATGGGAAAAATAATGAGGGGGAAATGGGAAAAATGGGGGGAAAAATAAGGAGAAAAAATGGAAAAAATAAGGGAGAAAAATGGGGAAAAATGGGGGGAAATGGGGGCAAAAATGGGAAATAATGGGGGAAAATGGGGGAAATAGGGGAAAAAATGGGGCGAAATGGAGGAAAAAAGGGAAAAATGGGGGGAAAATGGAAAAAAATAGGGGAAAATAGAGGATAAATGGGAAAAATGGGGAAAATGAGGGAATGAGGGAAGAATGGGGGAAATGGGGGAAAAAGGAGAAAGGGGGGAAATGGGGGAAACAGTGGAATGGAAAAGATGGGGGGAAATGGAAAAAAAATGGGAAAAATAGGGGGAAAGGAGGAATGGAAAAAAATGAAGGGAAATGCAGAAGAAATGAGGGGGAAATTGGGGAAATAATGGGAGGAAATGATGGGAAATGAGGAAAATTGGGAAGGAGGAAAACGAGGGAGAAATGAGGGAAATGGAGAAAAAATTGGAAAAATGGGGGAAATTGGGGAAAAATAGGGAGGAAATGGAGAAAAAGGGGGAGATGAGGAAAAAAGCGGAGAAATTAAGGGAGAAATGGAAAAAATTGGGGGAATGAGGGGGAAATCAGGGAATTAAGGAGGGAAAATTGGGAGGGAAATTAATGGGGAAATGAGGAAAAAAGTGGGAAATGGGGAAAAAATGGGGAAAAGGGGAGAAAATGGGGGAAAATTAAAAATATTATGAAAATGAGGAGGAATTATGAGGAAAATGGGGGGAAATTAAGGATAAAATGGGGAAAGATGGGGGAAATGGGAAAAAAAATGAGAAAAATAGAGGAAAAAATGGAGGGAAAATGAGGAAAATTGTGAAAAAAGGAGGGGAGGGTCACCTGTGTCCCCTCTGTGTCCCCTCTGTGTCCCCTCTGTGTCCCCTCTGTGTCCCCTCAGGGCCGTGGAGCCGCTGCTGCTGCTGCTGCTGCTCACAGGTACCTGGGGACACCTGGGGACACCCCTGGGGACACCTGGGGACACCTGGGGGCACCCCTGGGGACACCTGGGGACACCTGGGGACACTCCCTGGTGTCATTGTCCCCACCCCTGGTGGCCCAGGGGACATTCCTGGTGACATTTATCCCCATAAAGGTGCCACTCCTGCTGTCCCCATAGAGGTGACACCCTTGTCCCCATGTGCCCACGGAGGTGCCACCCCTGTTGTCCCCATGGAGGTGACACCCTTGTCCCCATGAAGGTGCCACCTCTGGTGGCCCAGGGGACACTCTGGGTGGCCCAGGGGACATTCCTGGTGGCATTGTCCCCATAAAGGTGCCACTCCTGCTGTCCCCATAGAGGTGACACCCTTATCCCCGTGTCCCCATAAAGGTGCCACCCCTGTTGTCCCCAGGGCGGTGACACAGGTGTCCCCATATCCCCATTGAGGTGCCAAATTTGGTGGCCCAGAGGACACTCTGGGTGACCCAGGGGACACTCCTGGTGACACTGTCCCCATGGAGGTGCCACTCCTGCTGTCCCCAAAAGGTGACACACTTGTCCCCATGGAGGTGCCACACCTGGTGGCCCAGGGGACACTCCTGGTGACATTATCCCCATAAAGATGCCACTCCTGTGTCCCCATGGAGGTGACACACTGATGCCGCGTCCCCATGAGGTGCCACCCCTGTTGTCCCCAGAAGGTGACACAGGTGTCCCCATGGAGATGCCACACCTGGTGGCCCAGGGGACACTCTGGGTGACATTGTCCCCACACCGTGTCCCCCTTTGTCCCTGCAGGTGCCACCCCCATTGTCCCCACACTGTCCCCTTTGTCCCTGCAGGTGCCACTCCTGGTGGCCCAGGGGACACTCCTGGTGGTCCAGGGGACATTCTGAGTGGCCCAGGGGACACTCCTGGTGTCACTGTCCCCACACCATGTCCCCTTTGTCCCCACAGGTGCCACCCCATTATCCCTTTGTCCCCTCAGGTGCCACTCCCATTGTCCCCACACTGTCCCCTTTGTCCCCACAGGTGCTGCACCTGGTGGCCCAGGGGACACTCTGGGTGACCCAGGTGACACTCCTGGTGTCACTGTCCCCACACTGTCCCTTTGTCCCCACAAGTGTCACTCCTGGTGGCCCAGGTGACACTCCTGCTGTCATTGTCCCCACACTGTCCCTTTGTTCCCGCAGGTGCCACTACTCTTGGTGGCCCAGGGGACATTCTGGATGGTGTCATTGTCCCCACACTGTGTCCCCCTTTGTCCCCACAGGTGTCACTCCTGCTGTCATTGTCCCCACACCGTGTCCCCTTTGTCCCTTTGGTCCCTCAGGTGCCGCCCTGCCGCAGCCACCGCCGTGTCCCCCGGGCCAGCAGGCTCAGAGGGACGGCTCGGGTGTCACCTGTGTCCCCGTGTCCCCGGCGGGGGACGAGGACAGGATCATCGGGGGGTACCCGTGTGTCCCCATGTCCCAGCCCTGGCAGGCCCTGCTCTCCGGGCCCCTGCGCTGCGGGGGGGTCCTGCTGCGGCCACAGTGGGTGCTGACCGCCGCCCACTGCAACGTCAGGTGACAGTGACATCCCTGGGGACAGGGGACACCTCACTGTGACAGTGACACATCCTGGGGATAGCCCACAGGGACAGGGGACAGGTCACAGTGACATGGGACAGGTCACAGGGACAGTGACACCCCTGAGCTGCGGCCGCAGTGGGTGCTGACCGCGGCCCACTGCAACGTCAGGTGACACTGGGGACATCCTTAGGGACAGTGATAGGGACAGGGGACACCTCACTGTGACAGTGACAGGGAGAGGGGACAGGTCACAGTGACATGGGACAGGTCACAGGGACAGTGACATCTCTGAGCTGTGGCCACAGTGGGTGCTGACCGCTGCCCACTGCAACGTCAGGTGACACTGGGGACAGCCCTGGGGACAGTGACAGGGACAGGGACATCCCTGGGGACATGGGACACCTCACAGGGACAGGGGACAGGGGACAGGGGACAGGGGACAGGGGACAGGGGACAGGGGAGGGGACAAGGGGCCGGACACCCCAAGGGGACACAGGACAGGGGTGGTCACACTGGACGGGGATGGTGACAGGGGTGGGGACACCCCATGGGGACAGGGGACAAGGGGACAGCCCATGGGGACATCGTGTGACACCCCCCCAATGTCCCCATCTCCTCGTGTCCCCAACCTCTCCAACGTCCCCAATGTCCCCAACTTCTCCACTGCCCCCAATGTCCCCCAATGTCCCCAATGTCCCCAACCCCACAATGACCCCAATGTCCCCAACTCCCCCAATGTCCCCGCTGTCCCCCAATGTCCCCCAATGTCCTCAATGTCCCCACTGTCCCCCAATGTCCCCCAATGTCCCCAATGTCCCCAATGTCCCCACTGTCCCCCAATGTCCCCAATGTCCCCAATGTCCCCAATGTCCTCAATGTCCCCAATGTCCCCAATGTCCCCCAATGTCCCCCAATGTCCTCAATGTCCCCAATGTCCCCAATGTTCCCCACTGTCCCCCAATGTCCCCAATGTCCCCAATGTCCCCACTGTCCCCCAATGTCCCAATGTCCTCAATGTCCCCAATGTCCCCAATGTCCCCCCAATGTCCCCAATGTCCCCCAATGTCCCCAATGCCCCCAACGTCCCCCAATGTCCCCAATGCCCCCAACGTCCCCCAATGTCCCCCAATGTCCCCACTGTCCCCAATGTCCCCAATGTCCCCAATGTCCCCAATGTCCCCCAATATCCCCCAATGTCCCCAATGTCCCCAATGTCCCCCAATATCCCCCAATGTCCCCAATGTCCCCCCAATATCCCCCAATGTCCCCAATCCTCCAAAATGTCCCCAATGTCCCCCAATGTCCCCCAATGTCCCCAATGTCCCCAATGTCCCCCAATGTCCCCACTGTCCCCCAATGTCCCCAATATCCCCAATGTCCCCAATCTTCTCACTGTCCCCTCTGTCCCCAACCCCTCTGCTGTCCCCAAGCCCTTAATGTCCTAAATGTCCCAACCCTCTGAACTGTCCCCCAACCCCCCTGATGTCCTAAATGTCCCCAATGTCCCCAATCCTCCTGAACGTCTCCAATGTCCCTCAATGTCCCCAACCCTCCAAACTGTCCCCAACGCCCCTGAATGTCCCCAAAGTCCCCAATCCCCCTGATGTCCCCAGTGTCCCCAACATCTCCAATGTCCCCAATGTCCCTCCAATGACCCCACTGTCCCCCAATGTCCCCAATGTCCCCAATGTCCCCAATGTCCCCACTGTCCCCATGTCCCCACTGTCCCCCACTGTCCCCAATGTCCCCCAATGTCCCCAATGTCCCCAATGTCCCCAATGTCCCCAATGTCCCCACTGTCCCCAATGTCCCCCACTGTCCCCCACTGTCCCCAATGTCCCCACTGTCCCCAATGTCCCCAATGTCCCCAATGTCCCCACTGTCCCCAATGTCCCCACTGTCCCCACTGTCCCCACTGTCCCCAATGCCCCCCAATGTCCCCCAATGTCCTCAATGTCCCCGCTGTCCCCAATGTCCCCAATGTCCCCGCTGTCCCCAGAGGTCTCCGTGTCCGTCTGGGCGAGGACGACCTGACCGCCGTGAGGGGACGGAGCAGGACCGGCGGGTGACCTTGGCCGTGTCCCACCCGCGCTTCAACCCGGCCACGCTGGACAATGACCTGGCCCTGCTCCGGCTGGACCGGCCCGTGGCCATCAACCGCAGCGTCCGGCCACTGGCCCTGCCCACGAGCCTGCGGCCGGCCCGGAGAGTCCTGCATGCTGTCCGGCTGGGGACAGTGACCAGCCCGCAGGGTAGGGGACATTGGGGACACTGGGGACATTGGGGGACACTTGGGACAGTGACCTGGACCGGCCCGTGGCCATCAACTGCAGCGTCCGGCCACTGGCCCTGCCCCGAGCCTGCGGCCGGCCTGGAGACTCCTGCATGCTGTCCGGCTGGGGGACGGTCACCAGCCCGCAGGGTAGGGGACATGGGGGACATTGGGGACATTGGGGACACTGGGGGACACTTGGGACAGTGGGGACATTTGGGGACATTGGGGACGTTGGGGACAGTGGGGACATTGGGGGTCATCAGGGGACAGGAACAAGGGACAGTGACCAGCCCACAGGGTCAGGGGACATTGGGGACATGGGGGACATTGAGGGGACATTGGGATCATCAGGGGACATTGGGGACATTGGGGACATTGGGGACACTTGGGACAGTGGGGACATTTGGGGACATTGGGGGACACTTGGGACAGTGGGGACATTGGGGACATTGGGGACATTGGGGGACATTGGGGGCATTGGGGACATTTGGGGACATTGGGGACATTGGGGACATTGGGGACATTGGGGGACACTTGGGACAGTGGGGACATTTGGGGACATTGGGACGTTGGGGACAGTGGGGACATTGGGGGTCATCAGGGGACAGGAACAAGGGACAGTGACCAGCCCACAGGGTCAGGGGACATTGGGGACATGGGGGGACATCAGGGGGACATTGGGGACATTGAGGGACATTGAGGGGACATTGAGGGACATTGGGGGTCATCAGGGACATTGGGGACATTGGGGGACAGTGGGGACATTGGGGACATTGTGGGGATTGGGGACACTGAGGGGACAGTGGGGACATTGAAGGACATTGGGGGACATTGGGGACATTGGGGACACTGGGGACATGGGGATATTGGGGACAGTGGGGACAGTGGGGACATTGAGGGGACACTTGGGGACAGTGAGGGGACATTGGGGGACATTGGAGGACATTTGGGACATTGGGGACATTGGAGGCATTGGGGGCATTGGGGGCATTGGGGGACATTGGGGACATTGGAGGCATTGGGGACATTGGGGGACATTGGGGGCATTGGGGGACATTGGGGACATTGGGGACATTGGGGACATTGGGGACATTGGAGGCATTGGGGACATTGGGGGCATTGGGGACATTGGAGGCATTGGGGACATTGGGGGCATTGGGGGCATTGGGGGACATTGGGGACATTGGAGGCATTGGGGACATTGGGGGACATTGGGGGCATTGGGGGACATTGGGGACATTGGGGACATTGGGGACATTGGGGACATTGGAGGCATTGGGGACATTGGGGGCATTGGGGACATTGGAGGCATTGGGGACATTGGGGGCATTGGGGGCATTGGGGGACATTGGGGACATTGGGGACATTGGGGACATTGGGGGCATTGGAGGCATTGGGGACATTGGGGGCATTGGGGGACAGTGACCAGCCCGCAGGGTAGGGGACATTTGGGGACATGGGGGGCAATGGGGACAGTGGGGAACATTGGGGGACATCAGGAGATGGTCACCAGGCCACAGGGTAGGGGACATTTGGGGACATTGAGGGACATTGGGGGACATTGGGGGTCATCAGGGGACATTGGGGACAGTGACCAGCCCGCAGGGTCAGGGGACATTGGGGACATTGGGGACAGTGGGGACATCAGAGGACATTGGGGACATTGGAGGACATCAGAGGACATTGGGGACATTGGAGGACATCAGGGGACATTGGGGGATATTTGGGGTCATCAGGGGACATTGGGGACATCGGGGACAGTGAGGGGACATCGGGGACATTGGGGGATATTTGGGACATTGAGGGACAGTGGGGGATGGGGCTGGGGGGGAGATTTGGGGAGAATTTGGAGGAAATTTGGGAAAAATTTGGGAAAAATTTGGCGGAAATTTTGGAGGAAATTTGGGTCAAATCTGGGGGGAAATTGGGAAAAAAACTGGGAAAAAATTGGGAAAAAAATTGGGAAAAATTTAGGAAAAAATTTAGGAAAAAATTTAGGAAAAATTTGGAGGAAATTTGGATGGAATTGGGGTGATTTTTGGGGCGAAATTTGGGGTGAAATGGTCAAAAATGGAGAGAAAAATTCAGAGTAACGCCTGAGTATCCTATGAGTAACCCTATAGTAACCTATGAGTAACCCCTGAGTAGCCCCAAAAGTGTCCTGGGGGTGTCCTGACCCCTCTGACCCCTCACTGACCATCCCTGACCCCTCCTAACCCCTGAGTAACCCTTGAGTAACCCTTGAGTAACCTATGAGTAACCTCTGAGTAGCCCCAGGAGTGTCCTGGGGGTGTCCTGGGGGTGTCCTGACCCCGCTGACCCCTCGGTGACCCCGCAGTGACCCTGCCCAGCCGCCTGATCTGCGCCTACGTGCAGCTGCTGTCGGAGGCGGCGTGTCGCCGGGCGTACCCGCGCCGCATCACGCCCAGCATGCTCTGCGCCGGCGTCAGCGACCGCCGCGTCGACTCCTGCCAGGTCAGACCCTGAATGTGCCAAAATAGGCCCGAAAGAGGCCCAAAATCAGCCAAAAAAATCCACCAAAATTTGCCCAAAGTTTGCCCAAAAATGCACCAAAATTTGCCCAAAAACTGCCCAAAAGTGGCCCAAAATGTGAACAGAATTTGGTCATAATGTGCCCAAAATCTACCCCAAATCTACCCCAAAATCTGCCCAAAGTTTGGCAAAATCAGCCCCAAATCCACCCAAAATCCGCCCAAATCCATCCCAAAATCTGCCCAAAATTAGTCCAAAATTCACCTCAAATCCATCCCAAATCTACCCCAAAATCTGCCCAAAAGCTGCCAAAAAATCCACCCAAATCCGCCCCAAAATCCACCCAAATTGTGTCCAAAATTTGCCCAAAAGCTGCCCCAAAATTCACCCAAAATTAGCCCAAAGTTGGGCAAAATCAGCCCTAAATCTGCCCCAAATCTACCCCAAATCAGCCCAATATCTGCCCCTAATTTGCCCCAAAATCCACCCAAAATTAGTCCAAAATTTGCCTGAAATCCATTCAAAATTTGCCCCAAATCTGCCCAAATTTTGTCCAAAATCTGCCCAAAATTAGTCCAAAATTCACCTCAAATCCATCCCAAAATCTACCCCAAAATCTGCTCCAAATCTGCCCAAAAATCAGCCCAAAATTTGCCCAAAATATGCCCAAAAGCTGCACAAAAATCCACCAAAATTTGCCCAAAAAAATGCTCAAAATTTGCCTAAAAGATGCCCAAAATGTGCCCAAAAATCTGCCCAAATTTTGTCCAAAAAATGGCCAAAATGTGCCCAAAATCTGCCCAAAATCTGCCCAAAAATCTGCCCAAATTTTGTCAAAAAAAGGCCAAAATTTGCTCAAAATCTGCCCAAAATCTGAACAGAATATGCCCAAATTTTGTCCAAAAAATGGGCAAAATCTGCCCAAAATCTGCCCAAAATTTGAACAGAATATGCCCAAAATATGCCCAAAATCTGCCCCCAAATCAATCCCAAAATCCACCTCAAATCTGCACAAAAATCCACCCAAATTTTGTCCAAAATTTGCCCAAAAGCTGCACAAAAATCTGCCCAAATTTTGTCAAAAATGGCCAAAATTTGCCCAAAATTTGCCCCAAAATTAGTCCAAAATTTGCCCAAAAGTTGCCCAAATTTTGCCCAAAATCTGCCCAAAATGTGCCCAAAATCTGCCCCAAATCTGCCCAAAATCCACCCAAAAATAGTCCAAAATTTGCCTCAAATCTACCACAAAATCTGCCCCAAATATGCCCAAAATCTACCCCAAAATACACCCAAATTTTGTCTAAAATCTACCCCAAATCTGCCCAAAATCAGCCCAAAATGTGCCCAAAATATGCCCCAAATCTACCCTAAAATCTGCCCCAAAATCTGCTCCAAATCTGCCCCAAAATTCACCCAAAATCCACCCAAATTTGTCCCAAACTCCACCTCAAATCCACCCAAAATCTGCTCAGAATTTGACAAAAATCTGCCCAAGATCTACCCCAAAATTCACCCAATATTCATCCAAAATCCACCCAAAATCGGTCCCAAATATGCACCAAATCTGTCCCAAATCTACCCCCAAATCCACCCAAAATTTGGCAAAATCAGCCCCAAATCTGCCCAAAATATTCCCAAAATCTGCCCAGAATTTGGTCAAAATCTGCCCCCAAATCCACCTAAAATTCACCAAAAATCCCCCCAAATCCACCCAAAATCTGTTCCAAAATCTGCCCAAAATTCACCCCAAAATTAACACACCCTGACCCGAGTGACCCCTGAGTGACCCCAGAGTGACCCCTGAGTAACCCCTGACCCCTGAGTGACCCCTGAGTGACCCCAGAGTGACCCCTGTGACCCCTGTGACCCCTGAGTGACCCCTGAGTGACCCCTGTGACCCCTGTGACCCCTGAGTGACCCCAGAGTGACCCCTGAGTGACCCCTGTGACCCCTGTGACCCCTGAGTGACCCTGAGTGACCCCAGAGTGACCCCAGAGTGACCCCTGAGTGACCTGAGTGACCCCTGGGTGACCCCTGAGTGACCCCTGAGTAACCCCTGACCCCAGAGTGACCCCTGTGACCCCTGAGTGACCCCTGAGTGACCCCTGAGTGACCCCAGAGTGACCCCTGAGTGACCCCTGTGACCCCTGAGTGACCCCTGAGTGACCCCAGAGTGACCCCAGGTGTCCCCTCTGTCCCCAGGGTGACTCGGGGGGTCCCCTCTCCTGCAATGGGACCCTCCAGGGCATCGTGTCCTGGGGGCTCCAGAGTGACCCCTGAGTGACCCCCTGACCCCTGAGTGACCCCTGAGTGACCCCTGAGTGACCTCTGACCCCTGTGTGTCCCCAGGGTGACTCGGGGGGTCCCCTGTCCTGCAATGGGACCCTCCAGGGCATCGTGTCCTGGGGGCTCCAGACCTGCGCCCTGCCCGGACACCCCGGGGTCTACACCCGGGTCTGCCGCTTCACCCAGTGGATCACGGACACCATGGACAACAACTAGGGGACCTCGGGGACACCTGGGACACCTTGGGGACAGCTGTGACATCGTGGGGACATGGGGACACTTTGAGAACATCATGGGGACACCTTGGGGACATGAGGACACTGTGGGGACATTGTGGGAACATGGGGATGGGGACACCGGGGTCACAGCCGGGTCTGCCAGTTCACCCAGTGGATCAGGGACACCATGGACAACAACTAGGGGACCTTGGGGACACCTTGGGGACACCTGTGACATCATGGGGACACCTTGGGGACATGGGGACACTGTGGGGACACCTGTGACATCATGGGGACACCTTGGGGACATGGGGACACTGTGGGGACATTGTGGGGACATGGGGATGGGGACACCGGGGTCACAGCCGGGTCTGCCAGTTCTCCCAATGGATCAGGGACACCATGGACAACAATTAGGGACACCTGGGACATCTGTGACACCTTGGGGACACCTGGGACATTGTGGGGACACCGTGGGGACACCTGTGACATTGTGGGGACATGGGGACACTTTGAGAACATCATGGGGACACCTTGGGGACATGAGGACAGCCTGGGGACACCTTGGGGACATGGTGGGGACAACACGGGGACACCTTGGGGACACTTTGGGGACACTGTGGGAACACCTTGAGGACACTTTGGGGACACCTTGGGGACATCATGGGGACATGGAGACACACGGGGACATCATGGGGACACCTTGGGGACATCCAGGGGACTCAGAGCTGGGGCGGGACAAGGGACGTGGTGACGGTGCCTGGGTCACACTGGGGCCACCAAAGGCCACCAAGGGCCACCCCAGGGCCACCAATGTCCCCACCCCTGGTGGTGACAAAGGGGACGCGGATTTGGGGTCAGAACCAATAAATTCGGAGCAAACGCGGCCTCGGGTCCGTCTCTGGTGTCCCCAACACCCCCCCGATGTCCCCAAACCCCCCCCGATGTCCCCAAACCCCCCTCAATGTCCCCAAGGGTCCCCTGGGTGGGGGAGGGGCAGGGCTGACCCCTCCCCCCGTTCCCGGAAGTGATTTTGGGGCGTTTTCCCAGAATTTTCCCAGAATTTCGTTTATTGAGGCACTTGCGGAGCGGGTGGGGGAGGGGAGGGGAGCCCGGAGTGTTTGGCCACGCCCACGCGGAGGGGAGGAGCCAATGGGAGGAGGGGAGGTGGGGGCGGGGCCAATCGGGGGCCGCGAACCCGAGCGGGGTCAAGCAAAGGTCACCCAAGGTCAACCCAACCCAACCCAAAGGTCAACTCAAGGTCAACCCAAGCTCAACCCAAGCTCAACCCAACCCAACTCAATATTAACTCAAGGTCAACCCAACACAAGGTCATCCAAACCCAACACAAAGGTCAACCCAAGGTCAACCCAACTCAAAGTCAATCCAACCCAACCCAACATCAACCCAGCCCAAAGGTCAACCAAACCCAACCCAAGGTCAACCCAACCCAACCCAAGGTCAACCCAACCCAACTCAAGGTCAACCAAAGCCAAGTCAAGGTCAGGCAACGTCAACCCAACCCAACTCAAAGTCAACCAAACCAAATGTAACTCAACCCAAAGCCCGTCCAACTCAAGGTGGGGTCAACCCTACCCAAGGTCAACTCAACCCATTTCAAAACCAACCCAAGGTCAACCCAACCCAAGGTCAACTCAACCCAACCCAAGGTCAACCAAGATCGACCCAACCCAACTGAACCCAAGATCAACTAGAACCAACTCAAGGTCAGCCAAAGTCAACCCAACGTCAATCCAAGGTCAACCAAACCCAACCCAACCCAACCCGAAGGTCAACCAAACCCAACCCCACCCAACTCAAAGTCAACACAACCCAACTCAACCCAAGATCAACCCAACCCAAAGTCAACTCAAGGTCAATCCAACCCAAAATCAACTCAACCAATGATCACCGAAATACAAACCAACGCAACGATCAACGTGAGTCAAGATCGGACAAGAGAGAATCAAGACAAACCCAATGGTCAACCCAAGTCAAGATCAACCCAATGGTCAACTCAAGATAAGACCAATCCAATGGTCAACTCAAGATCAAGATCAACCCAATGGTCAACTCAAGTCAAGACCAACCCAATGGTCAACCCAAGATAAAGATCAACCCAATGATCAACCCAAGATCAAGACTAACCCAATGGTCAACTCAACCGTTAACGAAATCGAGACCAACCCAATGGTCAACCCAAGATCAAGACCAACTCAATGGTCAACCCAAGACCAACCCAATGGTCAACTCAAGATCAAGACCAACCCAAGGATCAACTCAAATGAAGACCAACCCAATGGTCAACCCAAGTCAAGACCAACCCAATGGTCAACCCAAGATCAAGACCAACCCAATGGTCAACCCAAGATCAAGACCAACCCAATGGTCAGCTCCATTGGTTACCAAAATCCAGACCAATCCCCGTGGTCAGCCCAAGTCAAGGTCAACCAACCGATGGTCAAGCTCAAGGCCGACCCAGGTGAGGGTCAACCAAGACCAAACCAAGGCCGAACTCAAGGCAAGACCGACCAATGGCCAACCTGAGCCAGGCCACGGTCAACTCAAGTCATGGTCAAGCCAAGATCAACCAATGGTCAATGAGGTCAAGGGCAGCCCAAAATTCAGATGAGATCGTCCCAAACCGAGGTCAAAGGTCACCCAAAGGTCACCCCCAAAACCGGTCAATGATCAACGAGGTGGAGATTGACCAATCCAAGCCCAGACCACGCCCATTCAAGGTCAAAGGTCACCCAAAACCAGCCAATGGGCAACGAGGTAAAGACAGAACAAGCCACGCCCACCAAAGGTCAAGGTGAGGTCAAGGTCACCCGACGGTCAGCCAAGGGTCACCCAAAGGTCACCAAGGTCAAGGTCACCCAAAGGTCGACCCAAATCCAGCCAATGGTCAATGAGGTCAAGATTGACCAATCCAATGACAAGACCACGCCCACCCAGGGTCAAGGTGAGGTCAAGGTCATCCAAAGGTCACCCAAAGGTCACCAAGGTCAAGGTCAACCCCACCCCTCCCCCACCCTGATGAGCTCAGTGCACGAAGCCCCTCCCCCCACGCCCGGCCACGCCCCCCATTCCCGGCCCCGCCCCCCAAAAAACCACCAGCAAATCACGGGAGGGGGGAGGGGCGGGGTCACATGGCCGAGGGGGCGGAGTCGGGGGGCGTGGCCGGGCGGTGCCACGGGGTCTCCTTGTAGATGAACCAGGAGCCGCCGGCCCAGAGCAGGAGGTTGAGGAATCCGAAGGCCTGAGAGGAAAAATGACCCAAAATTTGGGGTTAAAGCCACGCCCACAACTCCATAGACTCCACCCAATTCATTAAGCCACGCCCACAAACTCATTAAGCCACGCCCACAACTCCGCAACCTCCACCCACCTCACTAAGCCCCGCCCACAACTCATTAACCCATGTCCCAACTCATTAAGCCCCGCCCAACTCATTAAGCCCCGCCCACAACTCCATAAGCCCTGCCTACCTCACTAAGCCCCGCCCACAACTCACTAACTCTTGCCCACCTAATTAAGCCCCGCCCCAATTCATTGAGCCACGCCTACCTCATTAAGCCCCGCCCATCTCACTAAGTCACGCTCCAATTAACCCCACCCACCTCACTAAGCCCCTCCCACCTCATTAAGCCCCGCCCACAACTCATTAGGACACACCCACAGCTCCAGTATTCCTGCCCACCTCACTAAGCCACGCCCACAAGTCATTAAGCCACGCCCACAAGTCCATAAACACCGCCCACCTCACTAAGCCCCGCCCCCAATTCCTTAAGCCCCACCCACAACTCCATAGACTCAGTCAGCTCCATAGACCCGCCCACCTCACTAAGCCCCGCCCACCATTAATTAAACCCCACCCACCTTCATTGACCACGCCCATAAGCCATTAAGCCCCGCCCACCTCACTAAGCCCCGCCCCCAGCCCTCAAACCCCCCTTCCCCATTCCCTGCCTCAGTTTCCCCACTTATTTCACCCCCAAACCCCCTCCCCCAACCCCCCCCGTGCCTCAGTTTCCCCCGTCACTGACCATGGAGGCCCCCAGACCCCCCCCCAGACCCCCCCGTGCCTCAGTTTCCCCACCTGATCTCCCCCCAAATCCCCTCCCCCACCCCCCAAAGCCCCCCAAACCCCCCCCCCAAACCCCCCCGTGCCTCAGTTTCCCCCGTCACTGACCACAGAGGCCCCCAGACCCCCCCCAGACCCCCCTGTGCCTCAGTTTCCCCACTAAATTCACCCCCAAACCCCCTCCCCCACACCCCAAATCCCCCCAAAACCCCCCAGACCCCCCCCAAACCCCCCGTGCCTCAGTTTCCCCACTCAATTCCCCCCAAACCCCCTCCCCCACACCCCAAACCCCCCCAAAACCCCCCAAACCCCCCCCAAACCCCCCCGTGCCCCTCCCCCACACCCCAAACCCCCCCAAAACCCCCCAAACCCCCCCCAAACCCCCCCGTGCCTCAGTTTCCCCACTCAATTCCCCCCCAAACCCCCTCCCCCACACCCCAAACCCCCCCAAAACCCCCCCAAACGGCCCCCGTGCCTCAGTTTCCCCACTGAATTCACCCCCAAACCCCCTCCCCCACCCCCCAAACGCCCCCAAGCCCCCCCGTGCCTCAGTTTCCCCCATCACTGACCACAGAGGCGCCCAGCCCCCCCATGGGCGTGGCCTCGGTGCGGACGCAGGTGGCGGTGGGGGAGGGGCAGTGGGGGAGGGGCGCGGCCAGGGCGGTGCGGACGTGGCGCAGGGCCTGGGCCCAGGCCGAGGACGAGACCAGCCACAGCACGGACAGAACCACGGACACAACAAAGTCCTGCGGAGAAAAATAAATAGAAATTAAAAAAAAAAAATAAATGAAAAAAATCCGGTGAAAATTGGTGAAAAAATGGGGAAAAATGACCCAAAAATGACCCAAAAATGACCCAAAAATGACCCCAAAATGGCCCCAAAAATGGAGAAAAAGTGACCTGAAAATGGACCCAAAAATGGGGAAAAAATGACCCAAAAATGGAGAGAAAATCAAACAAAAATAGGGAAAAAATGACTCAAAAATGGGGAGAGGGAAGGGAAAATTGGGGAGAAAATGATCCAAAAATGGGGAAAAAAATGACCCAAAAATGGGGAAAAAATGAGGCAAAAATGGGGAAAAAAATGACCCAAAAATGACCCAAAAATGGCCCCAAAAATGGAGAAAAAGTGACCTGAAAATGGACCCAAAAATGGGAAAAAAATGACCCAAAAATGGAGAGAAAATCAAACAAAAATAGGGAAAAAATGACTCAAAAATGGGGGAGAGGGAAGAGAAAATTGGGGAGAAAATGATCCAAAAATGGGGAAAAAAATGACCCAAAAATGGAGAAAAAATGAGGCAAAAATGGAGAAAAAATGACCCAAAAATGGGGAAAAAATGAGCCAGAAATGGGGAAAAAATGACCCAAAAATGGGGAAAAATGAGGCAAAAAATGGGGAAAAATTGGTCCAAAAATGGAGAAAAAAAATGACCCAAAAATGGGGAAAAAATGAGCCAAAAATGGAGAAAAAATGACCCAAAAATGGGGAAAAAATGAGCCAAAAATGGAGAAAAAATGAGCCAAAAATGGGGAAAAAATGACACAAAAAATGGGGGAGAGGGGAGAAAAAACTGGGGAGAAAAATGGGAAAATTGGTGAAAAAAAAAGAGAAAAAATGGCTCAAAAATGGGGAAAAAATGACCCAAAAATGGGGAAAAATGAGGCAAAAATGGGGAAAAAAATGACCCAAAAATGGGGAGAAAATGACACAAAAATGGGGAAAAAAATGACCCAAAAATGGGGGAAAAAATGACCCAAAAATGGGGAAAAAACGACACAAAAATGGGGGAAAATGACACAAAAATGGAGAAAAAAATGACACAAAAATGGGGAAAAAATGAGCCAAAAATGGGGAAAAAATGAGCCAAAAATGGAGAAAAAATGACCCAAAAATGGGGAGAAATTTTGGGAGGGAAATGGGAATTTTGGGGTGAAAACTGGGATTTTTTTGGGGGGGGAAAAACCTTGGCCACAGCACGGACAGGAGGACGGACAACACAAAATCCTGGGGGTAAAAATAAATATAAATTAAAAAAATAAATGAAAAAAATCCGGTGAAAATTGGTGAAAAAATGACCCAAAAATGGGGAAAAAATGAGGCAAAAAAGGGGAAAAAAAGACACAAAAATGGGGAAAAATGAGGCAAAAATGGGGAAAAAATAACCCAAAAATGGGAGAAAAAATGACCCAAAAATGGGGAAAAAAAGACACAAAAATGGGGAAAAAAATGACCCAAAAATGGGAGGAGAAAGGAGAGAAAATTGGGGAGAAAAATGGGGAAAAACAGGGAAAAATGCGGAAAAAATGACCCAAAAATGGGGAAAAAATGAGGCAAAAAATGGGGAAAAATTGATCCAAAAATGGAGAAAAAAAATGACCCAAAAATGGGGAGAAAAGGACCCAAAAATGGGAGAAAAAATGACCCGAAAATGGAGAGAAAATAACCGAAAATGGAGGAGAAAACGGCCCAAAAATGACCCAAAAATGGAGAGAAAATCAAACAAAAATAGGGAAAAAATGACTCAAAAATGGGGCAAAGAAAAGGGAAAATTGGGGAGAAAATGATCCAAAAATGGGGAAAAAAAGGCCCAGAAATGGAGAAAAAATGACTCAAAAATGGGGAAAAAATGAGGCAAAAATGGGGAAAAAATGACCCAAAAATGGGGAAAAAATGACCCAAAAATGGGGAAAAAACGACACAAAAATGGGGAAAAATGACCCAAAAATGGGGAAAAAATGACCCAAAAATGGGGGAAAAAATGACCC
>NC_139791.1:715402-750077 GCF_965231275.1 Zosterops lateralis
AATTCCCCCCAGGACCCCCCAAATCCCCCAAATCCCCCAAATCCCAGCCGAGACCCCCCAGATCCCTTCCGGGATCCCCCAAAGCCCCTCAGGGAGCCCCAATTTCTCCTAAATCCTCCCAAATCCCCTGCGGGACCCCCAAACCCCCCTCAGGACCCCCCAAATTCCCCCCAAGATCTCTCAAACCCTCCAGGACCCCCCAAATTCCCCTCGGGACCCCCCAAATTCCCCCAGATCCCCTCCAGGACCCCCAAATTTCCCCCCTCCTCACTCGCGGTGGTCGCGCCCGCCCGGGGCCGCCTCAGGCCGCACTTTTCCCCGCCCTGCCTTGCGCGCGACATGGCCACGCCCACCCGCCTAACCAATCAGCGCCGTCTATTTCCCTCCTTACTCCCGCCCTGCCAAATTGAACCAATCAGAGCGCGACTTCCGGGTTTATTCACGCTACAGGAGCTAATCAACGCGCGGGATGCAGTGCAGGCTATTCAGCCAATCAGCGCGCGCGGTGGGCGGGGCTAGAGGCTCATTGTGGCCCCTCCCACGGTTTCTTAAAGGGCCCGCGCGCATTTAAAAAGGGGCGGAGTTTAAAGGTAAGGCGGGGCTTATTTAAGAAAAAAGCTTGACGGGGAAATGGGCGGGGCTTGCCATGAAGGGGCGTGGCTCCAGCGGGGATCCCCAAAATCAGGAAGTTTTTTGGGGGGGAAATCACGAGTTTCGCGCGGGGTCATCGTGGGCCGCCCAATCAGCTGCTGAGCCCAAAAAAGGGGGCGTGGCCTGAGCCCTTTCCCCTCCCCCAGCGCGGCCATGGGACCCCCCGGGACCCTCGGGTTGATGCTGCTGCTACTGGGTGAGGCCCCTCCCCCACCCCGGGACCCTCCCTCACCCCGGGGACCCCCCCCGCCCCTCCCCCACCCTGTGAGACCCTCAAAGGCCCCGCCCCCAAAAGAGGAAGTGGCTGTGTCGGGGTGGGGGAGGGGAATGGCGGAGAAATTGGGGGGGGATCGGCCTCTCCCCCACCCCCTGGGGACCCCTTGGGACCCTCCCCCACCCCTTTAGCCCCTCCCCCACCTTTGGGGACCCCCCCTGGGCCCCTCCCCCACCCCTAAAGGCCTTCACAGCCCCTCCCTCACCCTTTTTTGCCCCTCCCCCACCCTTTTAGACCCCTCCCCACCCTTCAGGCCCCTCCCCCATCCCAAAGGTGGGGGAGGGGCTCATCAAGCCCCACCCCCTCATTAATTATTCATTTCAGGCTCAGCGACAGCGATGGGAGGTGAGGCCCCTCCCCCACCCCGGGGGGTCAAAGGTCATGGAGGGGGGAGGGGTCACGAGGTCACCCCTCCCCCCCTCTCTGCCCCTCCCCCACCTTTTCCAGACTGTTCCGGGTGTCTCCCGGGGCCGGGACCAATCGCGGCGCTGGTGGCCGCTGACGTCATCATGACGCTGCTGATCGCGGGCGGAGCCTATTGGCTGGCGGGGCGGGGCCTCAGAGGTGGGCGGGGCCAAGGGGGAGGGGTGATTTGTGGGCGTGGCCAAAGTGGAGAAGCAATTTGTGGGCGTGGTCAAAGAAAAAGGTATTTTGGGGGCGTGGCCAAAGGGGAGGAGCAATTTGTGGGCGTGGCCAAAGGGAAGATGTAAATTGGGGGTGTGGCCAAAAGGGGAGGAGCAATCTGGAGGCGTGGCCAAAAGGAGAAAGGCAATTTGTGGGTGTGGCCAAAAGGAGAAAGGCAATTTGTGGGCGTGGCCAAAAGCTGAGGAGCAATTTGGGGGCGTGGTCAAAGGAGTGGAGCAATTTATGGGCGTGGCCAATGGGTAAAAGCAAATTGGGGGCGTGGCCAAAATGGGTGGAACAAATTGTGGGCGTGGCCAAATGGGAATGGTCTGGTTGTGGGCGTGGCTAAAGGTAGATTAGATTTGTGGGCGTGGCCAAAGGGAAGGAGCTGTTTGTGGGCGTGGCTAAAGGGGAAAGGCAATTTGGGGCGTGGCCAAGTGGGAGGGGGTAATTTGTGGGCGTGGTCAAGTGACTGAGGTGCGTTTGTGGGCGTGGCCATATGGAGGGACTTTTGTGGGCGGAGCCAAGGGGGTGGGGGGTCATGAGGAGGCGGGGCAAAAATTAGAAGGGGTGGGGCCAGAATGGGAGGGTCTGTGGGGGGTCACTGGGGGTTACTGGGAGACACTGGGAGGGCACTGGGAGGGTCTGAGGGAGTTACTGGGGGTCACTGAGGAGTTACTGGGAGCACTGAGAGGTCACGGAAGGTGTTACTGGTGGTACTGGGAGGTCACTGAGGGTTACTGGGAGGGCACTGGGAAGTCACAGGGGCATTACTGGGAGCACTGGGAGGTCACTGGGGGTTACTGGGAGGTTACTGGGGATTTCTAGGGGTTACTGGGAGCACTGGGGGGTTACTGGGAGCACTGGGAGTTACTGGGGGACACCAGGAGGGTCTGATGGGGTCACTGGGGGTTACTGGGAGACACTGGGACGGCATTGGGAGGGTCTGAGGGGGTTACTGGGGGTTACTGGGATGGACTGGGGGTTACTGGGAGCACTGGGAGGGGTAACTGGGAGCACTGAGAAGTCACAGAGGGTGTTACTGGTTGTACTGGGAGGTCACTGGGGGTTACCGGGAGCACTGGCAGCATTGCTGGGAGTTACTGGGAGGGACTAGGGCATCACTGGGGGCATTACTGGGGGACACTGGGAGCACTGGGGGTGTTACTGGTGGACACTGGAGGTTACTGGAGGTTACTGGGGGTTACTGGGAGCACTGGGAGGGACTGGGAGTGGTACTGGGGGTTACTGGGGTCTCACTGGGGGTTACTGGGACCACTGGGAGGGCATGGGGAGGGTCTCAAGGGGTCACTGGGGCGTTACTGGGAGCACTGGGAGGGCACTGGGGTGTTACTGGTGATTGCTGGGAACACTGGGAGGGACTGGTGTGTTACTGGGTGACACTGGGAGCACTGGGAGGGCACTGGGAGGGTCTGAAGGAGTCACTGGGGTGTTACTGGGACCACTGGGAGGGTCTGAGGATGTCACTGGGAGGCTACTGGGACCACTGGGAGGACACTGGGAGGTTATTGGGGCATTACTAGGAGTCACTGGGGAGTTACTGGGAACACTGAGAGTTACTGGGAGGGCCTGAAGTGAGCACTGGAGGTTACTGGGAGCACTGGGAGGGCACTGGGAGGGTCTGAAGGGGTCACTGGGGTGTCACTGGGGCGTTACTGGGAGCACTGGGAGAGCCCGAAGGGGTCACTGGGGCATTACTGGGGGTTACTGGGAGCACTGGGAGGGTCTGGAGGGGTCACTGGGGCATTACTGGGGGTTACTGGGAGGTCATTTGGGGGTTACTGGGGGGTACTGGGGGGTACTGGGAGCACTGGGAGGTCACTAGGGGTTACTGGGAACACTGGGAGCATTACTGGGGGTTACTGGGAGGTCACTGGGGCATTACTGGGGGTTACTGGGAGCACTGGGAAATCATTAAAGTGAAGAAGGGGCGTGGCCAAAATCCTCAAAGGGCGGAGCCAAAACAAAAGGGGGCGTGACCAACCAAATACACTCACCCCTCCACGACGGGATGGGCGTGGCTTGCACCCAAAAGTGGGCGTGGCTTCGAATTGACCACGCCCTCTTTACCCGCAGCCCCGCCCAAGCCCCGCCCCCCGGAGCCGGACTCGCACTACCAGGAGCTGCAGGGCGCGCGCGGGGACGTGTACAGCGAGCTCAAGCGCTGAGCGCCGCCTTCTCGTGGCCTCTCCCCCCTCACTGCCGCCATTAAAGCGCTTTTGAACCCGTTTTTGCCCGTTTTTTCACGATTTCTCCTCAAAAATCCGCGTTGGGTTGGGTGGGTGTTGTCGCGGTGAGTGACGTCATCGCACCGCGCCGGAAGTTCCCCTCAGGCGGGCGGAAGTGGTTGAGGAACGTTCAGCGATGGCGGCGGCGGCGGCTCCGGGAGCGGCCGGGCCGGGAATGGCGGCGGGAGGCGGGCCCGGGCCCGGGGTGGTGGCGGCGGGACCCGGTCCCGGTCCCGGAGCGGCAGCGGGAGGCGGCGGGGCCGCGGCCAAGAGCGGCGAGGAGCGGCTGAAGGAGATGGAGGCGGAGATGGCGCTGTGAGGGGAAAGGGGCGGCGGGAAGGGGGGGGTGTCATGGCGGTTGGGAGGGGGCGGGGCTTAGAGGCTGCCGTGGCAACGGGGGCGGGGCTTGGGGAAGAAAGGGGGCGGGGCCTGGGCGTTTCATAGCAACGGGGCGGGGCTTGGGGGAGAAAGGTGTGGCCTATGAGTTCCATAGATAATTGGGGCGGGGCTTGAGGAAGAAAGGGGCGTGGTTTGTGTGTCCATAGGAAATGAAGGCGGGGCTTGATTGGAAAAGGGGCGTGGCTTGATGTTTCCATAGCAACGGGGGCGGGGCTTGAAGGAAGAGTGGGTGGAGTTCATTGGTTGTCATCGCAACAGGGGCGGGGCTTGGGGTTACTGGGGTCACTTGAGGGGGGTCACTGGTTCATAGTGGTTTATACTGGTTTATATTGGTTTATACTGGTTTGTACTGGTGTGTGCTGGGTTAGGTTGGTTTATACTGGTCCGTACTGGTTTGTACTGGTCCATACTGGTTCTAACTGGTCCGTACTGGTGCAGGTTTGAGCAGGAGGTGCTGGGGGCTCCAGGCCCCGCCCCCGGGGACCCGCTGGCCCCGCCCCCCGTCCTGCGCCCCATCATCGCCACCAACACCTACCAGCAGGTGTGTCCCCAAATGTCCCCAAATGTCACCTCAGTGTCACCTGGGTGTCCCCAAGTGTCACTTGGATGTTCTCAAATGTCCCTAGTGTCACCTAGGTGTGTTTTAGTGTCCCCAATATCACCTGAGTGTCCCCAATGTCCCCAATATTCTCCATGTCCCCAAACGTCCCCCAATGTCCCCTCAGTGTCTCCTCTATGTCCCCAAATGTCCCCAATTCCCCTCAACGTCCCCAATGTCACCTCAATGTCCCCTCAATGTCCCCAATGTCCCCAACGTCCCCAACCCCCCAAAATCTAAATGTCCCAATGTTCCCTCAGTGTCCCCTCAATGTCCCCAAATGTCTCTTCAATGTCCCCAAATGTCTCCAGCTCGCTAATATTCCACTATCCCAATGTCCCCAATGTCCCCAATGTCCCCAAATGTCCCTTAATGTCCCCAAATGTCCCCAATGTCCCCTGTGTGTCCCCAGGTCCAGCAGTCCCTCGAGGCTCGAGCCGCCGCCGCCGCCACCGTCCCCCCCTTGGGGACACCCCCGGTGCCCTTCGTGGGGCCAGGTCAGTGTCACCGAGTGTCCCCAACCCCTGCTGTCCCCCTCCTGGGTGTCACTGAATGTCCCCAATCCTTGGGGTCCCCCCTTGGTGTCCCCTGGCTGTCCCCAACCCTCAATGTCACCCCCGCTGTCCCCTGGGTGTCCCCAATCCCCTGGTGCCCCCCCCCCGGGTGTCACCAATGTCCCCAACCCTCAGTGTCCTCCCCTGGGTGTCCCCTGGGTGTCCCCAATCCCTCGGTGTCCCCTCCCTGTCCCCAACTCCTGGGTGTCCTCAAGCCCCGGTGTCACCCTCTCGGTGTCCCCTGGGTGTCCCTTGGGTGTTCCAAACCCTCGGTGTCCCCAAACCCTCGGTGTCCCTTTGCTGTCCCCAAGCCCTTGGTGTCCCCTGGTTGTCCCCTGGCTGTCCCCAAGCCTGAGTGTCCCCTGGGTGTCCCCAACACTCAGTGTCCCCTCCTTGGTGTCCCCTGGCTGTCCCCAACCCCTCAGTGTCCCCTCCTGGGTGTCCCCAACCCTCGGGGTCCCCTGGGCGTCCCTTGGGTGTCCCCAACCCCTGCTGTCCCTTCCTGGGTGTCCCCAACCCTCGGGGTCCCCTGGGCGTCCCTTGGGTGTCCCCAACCCCTGCTGTCCCTTCCTGGGTGTCCCCAACCCCTCCTGGTGTCCCCTGGGTGTCCCCAACCCCTGCTGTCCCTTCCTGGGTGTCCCCAACCCCTCCTGGTGTCCCCTGGGTGTCCCCAACCCCTGCTGTCCCCTCCAGGTGTCACCAATGTCCCCAACCCTCGGTGTCCCCGGGGTGTCCCCAGCTCCTGCTGTCCTCTCCTTGATGTCCCCAACCCCCTGGGTGTCCCTTGGGTGTCCCCAATCCCCTGGTGTCCCCTGGCTGTCCCCTGGCTGTCCCCAAGCCTGAGTGTCCCCTGGGTGTCCCCAACTCCTCGGTGTCCCCTCCCTGTCCCCAACCCCTGGGTGTCCCCAACTCCTCATTGTCCCCCCCCCGAGCTGTCCCCTGGCTGTCCCCAACCCTGGGTGTCCTCTGAGTGTCCCCAACCCCTCAGTGTCCCCTGGCTGTCCCCTGAGTGTCCCCTGTTGTCCCCTGTCCCCAGCAGTGTCCCCTCAGAGGCCACCGATCCTGCGTCCGGCCTTCGTGCCACACGTGCTGCAGCGCCCAGGTACGGGGACACCGGGGACAGCGGGGACATTTGGGGGGATTGGGGGACATTTGTGGGGGTTGAGGACATTGGGGACATTTGGGGACGTTGGAGGGATTGGGTACATTGTGAGGCTTGGGGGGATTGGGGACATCGGGGACATCAGGAGGATTGGGGACATTTGGGTGTGGGGACATCATGGGGTCAGGGACCTTGGGGGACATTTGGGGACATTGGAGGGCTTGGGGACACTGGGGCCATTTGGGGTCGGGGACATTTGGAGTTGGGGACATTGGGGGGACACTGGGGACATTGGGAGACATTTGGGGACATTGAGGGGGTTGGGGACACTGGGGTCACTTGGGGTTGGGGACATTTGGGGACATTGTGAGGATTGGGAGGGACATTTGGGTTTGGGGACATTTGGGGACATTGGGGGGACACTGGGGAGGGGACATTTGGGGACACTGTGAGGATTGGGAGGAACATTTGGGTTTGGTGATATTTGGGGACACCATTGGGGACACTGTTGCCCTGGCACTGACCCAGTGTCCCCTTTGTTGTCCCCAGCGGGTCCCCGGGGTCCCCTGGGCCTGCGCCCCCCCCCCGGGGCCATGGTGGGGGTGGGGCCTCCCCTGGGGGCTCCCCCCGCCCCCCCCCTGCTGCTGGCCCCTCCCCCACTGCAGAGACCCCCCCCCAACCCCCTGGGGGCTCCGCTGGGGGGCGCCCTGAGAGCCCCCAGCCCCGTGAGTGAGACTGGGACAAACTGGGATAAACTGGGAGGGACTGGGAGGGAACTGGGAGGGGACTGGGGGGGACTGGGATAAACTGGGAGGGACTGGGAGGGGACTGGGGGGGACTGGGAGGGAACTGGGGGGGACTGGGAGGGACTGGGAGGGACTGGGAGGGGATTGGGAGGAACTGGGAGGGACTGGGGCAAACTGGGAGGGACTGGGAGGAACTGGGATGAACTGGGAAGGACTGGGAGGGGATTGGGGGGGACTGGGGGGACTGGGATAAACTGGGAGGGACTGGGAGGGACTGGGAGGGAACTGGGGGGGACTGGGAGGGAACTGGGGGGGACTGGGATAAACTGGGAGGGACTTGGACGGAAATTGGGGATTTTTTTTGTCAGAATCTGGGATTTTTGGTTCAGAAATTTGGGATTTTTGGGTCAAATTTGAGGGGTTATGGGTCAGAAATTTGGGATTTTTTGGGTTAGAATTTGGGTATTTTTGGGTTATAAATTTGGGGTTTTTGGGTTATAAATTTGGTATTTTTTGAGTCAGAAATTTGGGATTTTGGGGAGAAATTGGCTTTTTTTGGGTCAGAATTTGGGTATTTTTTGGTCAGAAATTTGGGGGGTTTTGGGTCAAAAATTTGGGATTTTTGGCTCAGAATTTGGTATTTTTTTGGTCACAAATTTGATATTTTTGGTCACTGACACCCCGTTTGTCCCCCAGGCGGGGGGGGCGGGGCCCCGGTGCCCCCCTGCCCCCGGTGGCCGCGGGACCCCGAGTGCCCCCCCCGGGGCCACCCCCGGGACCCCCCAAACCCACCCCCCCTGTGATCCAGGCCGCGCCCACCGTCTACCCCGCCCCGCCCCGCCGGGCCCCGGTGAGACACCAGTGTCCCCAAGTGTCCCCAGAGTGTCCCCAGGGTCACCTCAGTGTATCCTGAGTCACCTCAGTGTCCCCCCAGTGTCCCCAGGGTCACCTTGGGGTCCCCAAAAGTCTCCCTGACCCCCCCCAGGGTCACCTCGGTGTCCTCAAATGTCTCCAGGGTCACCTCGGTGTCCCCAGAGTCACCTTGGGGTCCCCACAGTGTCCCCAGGGTCACCTCGGGGTCACCTCAGTGTCCCCAGGGTCACCATGACCCTCCCAGGGTCACCTCAGTGTCCCCCCAGTATCCCCAGGGTCATCTCAGTGTCCCCACAGTGTCCCCAGGGTCACCCCAGTGTCCCCAAGTGTCCCCATGACCCCCTCAGGGTGACCTCGGGGTCTCCAAATCTCCTCCTGGTCTCCTCAGAGTCCCCACAGTGTCCCCAGGGTCACCTCGGTGTCACCAAAAGTCCCCCTGACCCCCTCCCAGGGTTACCTTGGTGTCCCCAGGGTCACCTCGGTGTCCTCCCAGTGTCCCCAGGGTCACCATGACCCCCCCAGGGTCACTGCCATGTCCCCAAATGTTCCCTGGGTCACCTTGGGGTCACCTCAGGGTCACGTCAAGGTCCCCAAGTGTCCTCAGGGTCCCGTCAGGGTCACCACAGTGTCCACAGGGTCACCTCAGGGTCCCCAAATGTCCCCATAACGCCCCTAGGGTCACCTCGGTGTTCCCAAGTATCCCCATGACCCCCTCAGTGTCCCCAGGGTCACCTCGGGGTCACCTCGTAGTCCCCAGGGTCATCTCAGTGTCCCCAAGTGTCCCCAGGGTCACCATGATCCCCCCATTGTCACCTCGGTGTCACCTCAATGTTCCCTCAGTGTCCCCAGGGTCACCTCAGTGTCACCTCAATGTTCATTCAGTGTCCCCAGGGTCACCTCGGGGTCACCAAATGTCCCCAGGGTCCCCTCAGTGTCCCCAAAAGTCCTCCTGACCCCACCAGGGTCACCTCATTGTCCCCAAGTGTCCCCAGGGTCACCTCAGGGTCCCCACGGTGTCCCTAGGGTCACCACAGTGTCCCCATGACCCCCCCCCAAGGTCACCGCCATGTCCTCAAATATCCCCTGGGTCACCTCGAGGTCACCTTGGGGTCACCTCCCTGTCCCCAGGGTCATCTCAGTGACCCCACAGTGTCCCCAGGGTCACCTCAGTGTTCTCTCAGTGTCCCCTGGGTCACCTCGAGGTCTCCAAGTGTCCCCAGTGTCACCTGGTTGTCCCCAAATGTCTCTGTGATGTCCCCAGTGTCACCTTGCTGTCCCCTATGTCCCCCCTGTGGCCCCACCCTCCTTTGAGCCCCACCCCAGGAGAAGAGGCCCCGCCCCTTTAACCCCTCCCCATGAGGTCCCTCCTCTTTAGCCCCACCCCCACATTAAGGCCCACCCCCTAAATGTATTCACATTAGGCCCCGCCCCTTTAACCCCATATAAGGCTCCACCTGCTTTAACTCCTCCCCTTTAATCCCTCCCCATAGAATGCCCCGCCCCTTTAGCCCCTCCTCTTTAACCCCATGAGACCCCACCCATTTAAGCCCCGCCCCTTAACCCCTCCCCCACATTAAGCCCCACCCCTTTAACACCTTTTGGTCCTGCCCCCTTTAACTCCTCCCCTTTAATCTCTCCCCATATGATGCCCCGCCCCTTTAACCCTTCCCCTTTTAACTCCTCCCCTTTTAGCCTCACCCCCTCATGAGGCCACGCCCCTTTAACCCCCCTTTAAACTCCTCCCCTTTTAGCCCCACCCCCTCATGAGGCCACGCCCCTTTAACCCCCCTTTAAACTCCTCCCCTTTTAGCCCCACCCCCTCATGAGGCCCCGCCCCTTTTAACCCTTTCCTCTCTGGCCCCACCCCCACAGGAGGAGACCCCGCCCCCTCGGGCCCCACCCCCCGAGGAGCCCCGGATTGGGCCCAGCCTTCCGGCCCCGCCCCCTGCCATGGCCACGCCCCCTCCGGAGCCACGCCCTGGCCCCGCCCACATTGCTCCGGTGCCACGCCCTCTGCGCAGGCCACGCCCACAGGATCCGCCATTCCCTGTGCCTGAGGTGGGCGGGGCTTAAAGGGGCGGGGCTGGATTTGAAATTATGTGGGTGGGGCTAAACTTAAAGGGGTGGAGCTTTGGGTGGTAATAAAGGGGCGTGGCTTAGTAGAGTGGGTGGGGCTAAAGGGAAGGGGGTGTGGCTGTAAAGATGATTGACAGGTGTTCATCAGGTGGGGCAGGGCTGTGAGAAAGGGGGCGTGGCCTTTGGGATGGGTGGGTGTACCAAAAGGGAAAGGGGCGTGGCCAAACAAAATGGGCGTGGCCACAGATGTGCCCCAGTGATTGACAGGTGTCCAGTAAACGTGGGTGGGGCTGTGGTGAAAGGGGCGGGGCCTCTGTGGTGGGTGGGCGTGGCCATGTAGGTGGGTGTGTCCTGGTGATTGACAGCTGTCCATAAGGGCGGGGCTGTGAAAAAGGGGTGGAGTCTCCAAATTCAGGGAGTCCACACTGGGTGGGCGTGGCCTGGTGATTGACAGGTGTCCATCAGGATGGGGGTGGGGCTTTGTAAAAGGGGCGGAGCCTCCAAACTTGGGATGTTTCCTTTAGGTGGGCGTGGCCACTTGAAAGTGGGCGTGGATTGGGTTGTGTGGGTGTGCCCTGGGTGATTGACAGCTGTCCATCAGTCAGAAATGAGACTGGAAAAGGGGTGGAGCCTCCAGATTTGGGGTGTTTCCTCCGGGGTGGGTGTGGCCAGTTGGAAGTGGGCGTGTCCCAGGTGATTGACAGGTGTCAATCAGGATGGGTGGGGCTGTAGGAAAGGGGGCGGAGCTTCCAAATTTGGTTTTCTATGTGGTTTTTTTTTTTGGTTTTTGGGTGTTGTTTTTTTTTTTTTTTTGGTGGGTGGGTGTGGCCAGTAGTGAGTGGGCGTGTCCCAGATGGGGTGGGCGTGTCCTAGATGATTGACAGGTGACCATCAGGATCGGGTGGGACTGTAGAAAAAGGGTGGAGCCTCCAAATTTTGTGAGTTTCCTCCTGTGTGGGCGTGTCCTATTGGAAATGGGCGTGACCCTGGTTGGGGTGGGCGTGTCCCGGGATGATTGACAGCTGTCCATCAGGTGGGGGCGGAGCCGGCGGCCGAGGACAAGCGGAAGGGGCGGGGCGAGCGCCTCAAGCGCTGCATCAGAACCGCGGCCGGGAGCAGCTGGGAGGATCCCAGTCTGCTGGAGTGGGACGCTGGTACGGACTGGGGGGGACTGGGGGGGACTGGGGGGGACTGGGATAGACTGGGAGGGACTGGGAGGGACTGGGAGGGGACTGGGATAAACTGGGAGGGACTGGGAGGGAATTGGGTTGGACTGGGAGGGACTGGGAGGGGATTGGAGGAACTGGGAGGGGACTGGGATGGACTGGGGGAGACTGGGAGGGACTGGGAGGGGATTGGAGGGATGGGGGGTGGCTGGGAGGGGACTAGGAGGGGATTGGGAGGGATTGGGATAAATTGGGAGGGGACTGGGAGGGAATTATGGGGGACTAGGAGGGGATTGGGATGGACTGGGATGGACTGGGAGGGACTGGGAGGGGATTGGGGGGACTGGGAGGGACTGGGAGGAACTGGGACAAACTGGGAGGGACTGGGAGGGGACTGGGATGGACTGGGAGGGACTGGGAGGGGATTGGGACAAACTGGAACAAACTGGAAGGGACTGGAAGGGGATTGGGATAAACTGAGATGGGACTGGGGGTCCCCAGGTGACCTCTGGGGTCTCCCAATGACCCCGTAACGACCTCAGAACTTCATTAACGACCCAAAATTGCCATTTTTCACCTCAATCCCAGACAAGTTCTGGATCTTTTGAGGGGATTTGGGGAATGAGGTCAATGAGGAGACCCTGGGCTGGGTCCTGACCCCGAGGTCTCCCTGTGACCCTCGTTAATGATTTTGTAACTTCATTAATGCCCCGAAATCGCCATTTTTTGACCCAAAATCTCATTTTTTCTCCCCAAACCGCAGACGATTTCCGCATTTTCTGCGGGGACCTGGGCAACGAGGTGAACGACGAGACGCTGGGCCGGGCCTTCGGGCGGTTCCCGTCGTTCCTCAAGGCCAAAGTGATCCGGGACAAGCGCTCGGGCAAGACCAAGGGCTACGGCTTCGTCTCCTTCAAGGACCCCAACGACTACGTCAGGGCCATGCGGGAGATGAACGGTGAGGGGACACTGAGGGGACAGCCAGGGGACATTGGGGACACCTGGGGATGGCCAGGGACATTGGGGTACGTCAGGGCCATGCGGGAGATGAACGGTGAGGGGACAGTGAGGGGACAGCCAGGGGACATTGGGGACATTGGGGACATTGGGGTACGTCAGGGCCATGAGGGAGATGAACGGTGAGGGGACAGTGGGGTCACTTGAGGACACCTGGGGACATTGGGGACATTGAGGGGACATTGGGGGACACTGGGGGGTTGGGGGCGTTGAGAGGACAATGGGGACATTGGAGACATTGGGGACATTGAGGTACGTCAGGGCCATGAGGGAGATGAACGGTGAGGGGACAGTGGGGACATTGGGGACGGACAGGGGACATTGGTGACAATGGGGACATTGGAGACATTGGAGACAATGGAGACATTGGGGACATTGAGGACATTGGGGACATTGGGAGGACATTGGGGACATTGGGAGGACATTGGGGACATTTCGGGGTTGGGGACATCGGGACATTGAGGACAGTGGGGACAGTGGGGATATTGGGGACATTGGGGACATTGAGGACTTTGGGAGGACATCAGAAACATTGGAGGGATTGGAGGACTGGGGACATTGGTGGGTTAGGGACATTGAGGGGACAGCCAGGGGACATTGGCGACATTGTGGACAATGGGGACATTGAGGGGACGTTGGGGACGGTGAGGGGATAATAGGGACAGTGGAGACATCAGGGACATTGGGAGGATGTTGAGGACAGTGGAGACATTGGATGACATTGGGGGGACATTGGAGATGTTGGGGGCGTTGGGGACATTGTGGGGTTGGGGTATGTCCCATCTCAGTTCCCTCCCAGTCCCTCCCAGTCCGCCCCAGTATAACCCAGTCAATCCCAGTCCCTCCCAGTTCCCCTCAATGAACTCCCAGTATCTCCCCAGACTCCCCCTGGTGGCCACTTTGGGAACTGCAGCTTCTTCCCAGTAACTCCCAGTAACTCCCAGTCGCCTCCCAGTCCATCCCAGTTTATACCAGTCCCTCTCAGTCCCTCCCAGTGTAAACCAATTCCCTCCCAGTAACTCCCAATCCCTTCCCAGTTCCCTCCAGTCCATCCCAGTTCCCCTCAATGAACTCCCAGTATCTCCCCTGCTCCCCCTGGTGGCCACTTTGGGAACTGCAGCTTCTTCCCAGTCTCTCCAAGTCCCTCCCAGTATAAACCAGTGCCCTCCCAGTCCCTCCCAATCCCCTCCCAGTATAAACCAGTCTCTCCCAGTCCTCTCAATGAACTCCCAATAGATCCCCAAGCTCCCCCCGGTGGCCACTGTGGGAACAGCAACATCCTCCCAGTCCCCCCCAGTAAACCCCAGTCCCTCCCAGTCCCTCCCAGTCCCTCCCAATCCCCTCCCAGTCCACTCCCAGTCCCTCCCAGTATACCCCAGTCCCTCCCAGTCCCCTCCCAGTCCCTCCCAGTGCTCCCAGTCCCCCCAGTAACCCCAGTCCCCCCAGGGAAGTACGTGGGCAGCCGGCCCATCAAGCTGCGCAAGAGCCAATGGAAGGACCGGAACCTGGAGGTCGTGAGGCGCAAACAGCGCGAGAAGAAGAAACTGGGGCTGAGATGACCCGGACTGGGATAGACTGGGATGGACTGGGAGGGACTGGGAGGGGACTGGGAGGGAACTGGGTTATACTGGGATGGCAATAAAGGTGAAGTGAGGGCTGCACAGGAGTGTTGGGTGTGACTGGGGGGGACTGGGAGGGGATCGGGAGGGAACTGGGAGGGACTGGTATAAACTGGGAAGGGACTGGGGTAGGACGAGAAAGGATTGGGAGGGACTGGGAGGAACTGGGTTATACTGGGAGAGTGTTGGGAGGGACTGGGAGGGGATTGACACAAACTGGGAGGGACTGGGATAAACTGGGAAGGGACTGGGGGAGGAGCAGGATGGATTGGGAGGGACTGGGAGGGACTGGTTTATACTGGGAGAAGATTGGGATAAACTGGGAGGAACTGGATTATACTGGGAGAGTGTTGGGAGGGGACTGGGAGTGAACTGGGAGTGAACTGGGTTTTACTGGGAGGGACTGGGAGGGAATTGGGAGGGACTGGGATAAACTGGGAAGGAACTGGAGGAGGAGCAGGATGGATTGGGAGGGACTGGGAGGAAACTGGGTTATACTGGGCTATACTGGGAGGGGACTGGGACAAAGGGAGAAACTGGGAGGGGATTGGGAGGGAACTGGGACAAAGTGGGAGGAAACTGGGAGCACTGGGAGCAACTGGGAGGGAACTGGGCTATACTGGATTATACTGGGAGGGGATTGGGACAAACTGGGAGTGACTGGGAGGGAATAGGAGGAACTGGGTTATACTGGGAGGGGACTGGGAGCAACTGGAAGGAATTGGGAAGCGACCAGGAGGAAACTGGGATGGACTGGGACAAACTGGTTGGGAACTGGGAGAGACTGGACTAAACTGGGATGGACTGGGAGGGGATTGGGACAAACTGGGAAGGAACTGGTCCAGACTGGTTTGAAGTGGGTGTGGTTTATTTGTGGGCGTGGCCCATCCCGAGGCCCCTCCCCCCCTCAGACCAGCTCCCCCTGGGGGGTCACGAGAGGCTCCGGGGGCACCTGAGGGGGGAGGGGAGGGGTGGGGGAGGGGTCAGAGCTGCTCTTTGCCCCTCCCCCACCCCAAACACCCTCCTCTGCCCCTCCCCCACCTCCCTAAGCCCGCCTTCCCCGCCCCTCCCCCACCTCTGACCCCTCCCCCACCTCCTAAATTTCTCCTCTGCCCCTCCCCCACCTCAGGCTCCTCCCCCACCCCCTAAATTCCTTCTCTGCCCCTCCCCCACGTCGGACCCCTCCCCCACTTCTGCCCCTCCCCCACCTCTCCAGAGCCTTTCTTTGCCCCTCCCCCACCCCTCTAAACCCCCTTTTCCTGCCCCTCCCCAGAGTATTTCTCAGCCCCTCCCCCACCTCAGGCCCCTCCCCCCCCTTTGCCCCTCCCCCCTCACCTCCTCGTAGCCCCCCCAGGGCTCCACCTCCTCGTACAGGTGAGGCTCCGCCCCTGGGTGGGGGAGGGGCGGCAGGTGAAGGGTGGGGGAAGGGCAGCGGCCCCTCCCCCCCCACCCCGCCCCTCCCCCCACACTCACCTTTGGGGGGTTCCCAGGGGGCGGAGCCGGAGCTGGGGGGACCCCAGGAGCCCTCGGGGCTGGGCTGGGGGTGGGGGAGGGGTGGGGGGGGTCAGGAGAGATGGCCCCTCCCCCATCTCGGGAATAGCCCCTCCCCCTCCTCAGCAGAACCGCCCCTCCCCCACCCCCTAATTTATAACTTCCGGGTCTAAAACTGCCCCTCCCCCACTCCAAAAACTGCCCCTCCCCATTCTTAAAACCGCCCCTCCCCCATCTGGGAAACTGCCCCTCCCCCACCCCCAAATTTGTGTCTCCTGGGTCTGAAACTGCCCCTCCCCCACCCCAAAATCTACCCCTTTCCCGCATCTCGGATTGACCCTCCCCCACCCTAAATTCTGCCCCTCCCCCACTCTTTAAACAGCCCCTCCCCCACCCCTTGACGTGCCCCTTCCCATCATCTAAAATTGCCCCTCCCCCACCCCCAGATTTGTGTCTCCTGGGTCTAAAACTGCCCCTCCCCCATCGCTTCAATTGCCCCTCCCCCACACCTGAACTCACTTTTTCTACCCCAAACCTGCCCCTCCTCCACCGCCAAACCCGCCCCTCCCCCCCCCCAGCCGCCCCTCCCCCCTCACCGTCTCCTCCCGGGCCGTGTCCGCCAGGGGGCGCTGCCTTTGCCGCCTCCACCGGAACCGGAAGTAGCAAAGCGCCCCCCCCAGGGCCGCCAGGAGGAGCCCCCCCAGAGCGGAGAGCGCCCCCTGCAGGACGGGCCGGGCCCAGCCCTCCGCGCCGCCAGGGGGCGCTGCCGGGGGCAGGGGGCGCCTCGGGACCCGCGGCTCGGGCAGGGCTGGGGGAGGGGAAGGGAAAAACAGCACTTCCGGTCATTTTTCGGTCAGTTACCGGTCACTTCCGGTTGATTTTTGTGTTTCAATCCCATCCTGCCTTGCGTGTCCGGCCGTGCCGACCCCTCCCCCACATTTCTCTTTTCACTACCGGTGCTGCTTCAGCTTCCGGTTCCGGTTTCACTTTTCGCTCGAATTTTTTGCCATTAAAACATGTGACTTCCGGTCTTTCCTCACCCCACTTCCGGTATTTATCCATCCCACTTCCGGCTTTTCCCTCCCACTTCCGGTCTTTCCCCACTCACTTTTGGTGTTTACCCACCCCCACTTCCGGTGTTTTCCCACCTCGTTTTAGGTTCTTCCTCCAGAAACTTCCGGTTTCCAAAACCAAAAAATCCCATCCCGGTCAATCCACAACTTCCGGGTTTAAATCGGAAGTCCCCGCGACCACTTCCGGTTTCCATTTAAACTCCCCATCTCTGTGACGTCACTCACCTCCAGGCCCCGCCCACTTTTCCCTTTCCCAATTTCGGTGTTTTTACCCAATTTCCGTACCGGAAGTGAGGGCCCGGAGCCGCGCGGGGGCGCTGTCGCCGCGGGCGTTGCGGGCGCGCACGGTGACGTCATAGGGCGTTTCCGGTTGAAGCCCGCTCAGCGTCAGGGAAAAACCGGAAGTGACGAGAGCGGCGGGTGAGGGAGGGGCGTCCGGACCTTCGGCCCTAGGGGAGGGGCCGGACAGGAAGTGAGGGGGCGGGACTGGAAGTGGGAACAAAAAGGGGGCGGGGCCAAGCGGGGAGCCGGAAGTCCCACAGAGACCATTAAAGAAACCGGAAGTTGTGAATGGAGGACCGGAAGTGATGCAACAAACCCGGGAAAGAGCCTTAAGGGATAGAGGGAGCCATTAAAGGGACTGGAAGTTGGTGCGTGCGGACAGGAAGTGACGTCATGCAGCCCGGAAATGGCTCTTAGGCCGGAAGGGCGCCTCCTACCGGAGCAGGAAGTGCTGGGGGAGGCCGCCATTGAATCCCGGATCCCATGAGAGGCTCAGGGAGGTGCCCGAGGCCTCCGAGAGCCGCAGGGCCCGGGGCGGGTCCGGGCGGTCTGGGGGGAGAAAAATGGGACCAGTAACCACCCAGTGCTCCCAGTAACATCCCAGTAACCGCCCAGTGCTCCCAGTATGATCCCAGTATGATCCCAGTACAATCCCAGTGCTCTCAGTAACGGGCCAGTGTGATCCCAGTAACATCCCAGAATGATCCCAGTAACCTCCCAATGCTCCCAGTATGATCCCAGTAACTCCCCAGTGCTCCCAGTGACATCCCAGTGCTCCCAGTAACGGGCCAGTGAGATCCCAGTACAATCCCAGTGCTCTCAGTAACATCCCAGTATGATCCCACTATGATCCCAGTGCTCCGAGTAACCTCCCAGTAACCTCCCAGTAACATCCCAGTAACATCCCAGTACCATCCCAGTGCTCCCACTATCATCCCAGTATGATCACAGTGTGATCCCAGTGATCCCAGTAACGTCCTAGTGCGATCCCAGTCCTCCCAGTTCCCTCTCAAACCCTCCCAGTCTCTCCCAGTTCACTTCCAGTGCCCTCCCAGTACCCACAATGCTCCTTTCAGTCCTTCCCAGTCCCTCCCAGTATAAACCAGTCCCTCTCACTTCCCTCCCAGTTCCCTCCGAGTCGCCTCCCAGTCCCTCCCAGTTTATCCCAGTCCCTCCCAATCCCCTCCCAGTCCCTCCCAGTTTATCCCAGTCCCTCCCAATCCCCTCCCAGTCCCTCCCAGTTTATCCCAGTCCCTCCCAGTCCATCCCAGTCCCCTCCCCACCCGCCAGTCTCAGTCTGAAGCTCCTCCTGACTCTCCCCCTCTCGTTCTGGGCCAGGCACTGGAACACCCCGACGGTTCCGTTCCTCCTCTCCCAGTGCTCCCAGTCCTCCCAGTCCGGCGGCACCGGGGGCAGGTTGTGGTACCGGTACCGAGGCCTGGGGGCGGACTGGGAGGACTGGGAGGACTGGGAGGACTGGGAGGACTGGTGGGACTGGAGGAAGAGGCGGCGCAGGCGGTGCCGGGCCCCGGTGACGTTGGTGACGGTGAGGACGGAGCTGCTCCAGGGGCCCTCCCGCCAGTGGCGCTGCTGGAACTGCAAACTGGGACCAGTGTGGGGGTCAGGGGGGACTGGGAGGGACTGGGAGGGAACTGGGAGGGACTGGGAAGGGACTGGGAGTAACTGGGAGGGGATTCGGATGGACTGGGATGGACTGTGATAAACTGGGAGTAACTGGGATGAAACTGGGAGGGAACTGGAAGGGACTGGGAGGGGATTGGGAGATACTGAATTATACTGGGATGGACTGGGAGGGACTGGGATATACTGGGAGTAACGGGGATGAAACTGGGAGGGGACTGGGAGGGACTGGGGGGAACTGGGAGGGAACTGGGAGAGACTGGGAGGAATTAGGATGAATTGGATTGGGTACTGGGATGAACTGGTAGAGACTGGGAGGGGATTGGGAAGGACTGGGAGGAACTGGAATGGACTGGGAGGGACTGGGAGGGGTTAAAAAGGGATTCGGGGCTACTGGTTTATACTGGGAGAGCACTGGGAGGGACTGGGAGGAATTTGGGGTTACTGGTGTGGGATTTGGGGTTACTGGGAGGGGACTGGGACAGAGTGGGAGGGCTTTTGGAATTACTGGTGCTTACTAGTTTGGGGATTGGGGTGACTGGGAGGGACTGGTTTATACTGGGAGGGGACTGGGAGAAAACTGGGAGATACTGGGAGGGACTAAGAGGGAACTGGGAGAGACTGGGAGGGACTGGGAGGAGACTGGGAGAAACTGGGAGGGGATTGGGGTTTTGCCCAGTTGCTCCCAGTCCATCCCAGTCCATCCCAGTATAACTCAGTCTCTCCCAGTCTCTCCCAGTCCCCTCCCAGTATAACCCATTCCCCTCCCAGTCTCTCCCAGTCCCCTCCCAGTCCCCCCCCAGTCCCCTCCCAGTTTATCCCAGTCCCTCCCAGTTTATCCCAGTCCCTCCCAGTTTATCCCAGTCCCTCCCAGTTTATCCCAGTCCCTCCCAGTCCATCCCAGTCCCTCCCAGTCTCCCCCAGTCCCCCCAGTCCCCCAGTCGCTCACCCGGCCTCCCCGGGGCTCAGGGCCTGCCCGTGGCTCTCCCAGCTCAGCTCCACCCCCGGCACTCCCTGGGCCCGGCACCGGAGCTGGGCTGACTCCGCCCCCTCGGGCACCAAAACCTCCACTGGCCCCGCCCCCGGCCCCGCCCCCTCCTCGGGCTCCGCCTCCAGCTCGGGACCGTCTGAAAAGGGGGAGGAGTCAGAGGGGAGGGCGCCCCCATGTGGACGCTCTCATTGGATGATTCACCAGTTTGGCAGCTCCCTATTGGCTGTCCCTGTTGTGGACACGCCCATTCTTGGCTCCTCCCCTTTACCCCACCCTTTTTAGCCCCTCCCCTTTTCCATTGGCTCCTCCCCCTTTCCCTCTCCCTTTATTAGCCCTTAATTAACCCTTTATTAACCGTTTTCTTGCTCTGCCCTTTTTGGGCCTCCTCCTTCAGCCCCTCCCCCTAATTAAGCCCCTCCCCCATTCCATTTAGCCCTTTCTGCCACCCCTTTAAGCCCCTCCCCCACTCATTTAGCCCCTCCCCCTCTCCTGCTGGCCCCTCCCCCTCCCAGCACAACCAGCCTGATGCTATTCAACTCCTCTCCCACCTCATTTAAGCCCCTCCTACGCTTTTAAGCCCCTCCCCAGTCCTTTAAGCCCCTCCCCTTCCCATTTAAGCCCCTCCCCTTCCCATTTAAGCCCCTCCCACTCCCCTTTTAGCCCCTCCCCTCCCTTTCAAGCCCCTCCCTTTATTCCCTGCCCCTTTCTTGTTAATCCCCGCTAAGCCCTGCCCCTTCTCCTAAGCCCCACCCCTTTCCCATTAACCACGCCCTTTCTCATTAATCCCCACCCCTTCTGTATCAAGCTCCGCCCCTTTCCCATCCAGCCCCGCCCCCTTTCCTATCCAGCCCCGCCCCCTTTTGCCCCCACTCAGCCCCGCCTCTTTCCTGTAACCCCGCCCCTTTCCCAATAGCCCCGCCCCTCTCCCTAAGCCCCGCCCATTTCTCCCATCTGACCACCAGCCTGACAATATGAAACCCCTCCCCTTCCCCTTTAGCCCCTCCCATTAATCCCCACCCCTCTCCAAATTAGCCCCGCCCATTTCCCGTTAAGCCCCGCCCTTTCCCCATTCAGCCCCGCCCCTTTCCCATTAATCCCTAACCCTGTTCAGCCCCGCCCCTTTTCCCTGTAAGTCACGGCCCTTTCCTATAAGCCCCGCCCCTTTCCCGTTATTTCCCGCCTCTTTCTCATTCAGCCCCGCCCCTCCCATTCAGCCCCTGCCCCTTTCCCATTCAACCCCTCCCTCCCATTTAGCCCCTCCCCTTTCCCATTCAGCCCCGCCCCTTTCCCATTTTATCCCCACCCCTTTCCTATTAAGCCCCTCTCATTCAGCCCCGCCCCTTTCCCATTTTATCCCCGCCCCTTTCCCATTTTATCCCCGCCCCTTTCCCATTTTATCCCCACCCCTTTTCCATTAAGCCCCGTCCATTCCCATTAAGCCCCGCCCCTTTCCTATTCAGCCACGCCACTTTCCCATTAAACCACGCCCCTTCCCTGTCCAGCCCCTCCCCTTTTCATTCAACCCCGCCCCTTTCTTAATAAGCCCCGCCCCTACCCGGTTCAGCCACGCCCCCTTATCCTTAAGCCCCGCCCATTTCTCATCTAACCCCACCCCTTTCCTTTAAGCCCCACCCCTTTCTCACATCTGACCACCAGCCTGACAACATGAAACCCCTCCCCTTCCCCTTTAGCCCCTCCCATTAATCCCCACCCCTTTTCAAATTAGCCCCGCCCCTTCCCCATTAATCCCCACCCCTTTTCAAATTAGCCCCGCCCCTTCCCCATTAATCCCCACCCCTTTTCAAATTAGCCCCGCCCCTTCCCCATTAAGCCCCACCCCTTTTCCCATTCAGCCCCGCCTCTCCCATTAAGCCCCGCCCCTTTCCCGTTATTTCCCGCCACTTTCCCATTCAGCCCCGCCCCTTCCCATTCAACCCCTTCCTCCCAAGAAGCCCCTCCCCTTTCCCATTCAGCCCTCCCCTTTCCCATTCAGCCCCTCCCCTTTCCCATTCAGCCCCGCCCCTTTCCCATTTTATCCCCGCCCCTTTTCTTAATAATCCCCGCCCCTTCAAGCCCCTCCCCATAATCCCCGCCCCTTCCCCTTTAAGCCCTACCCCTTTCCCCTTTAGCCCCCATTAATCCCCGCCCCTTTCCCTTTAAGCCCCGCCCCCCTTTCTCACATCTCATGACCAGCCTGACAATATGAAACCCTCCCCACCCATTTAAGCCCTCCCCTTCCCCTTTAGCCCCTCCCACCCTTTCAAGCCCCTCCCTTTCAAGCCACTCCCATCAAGCCCCGCCCCTTTCCCTTTAGCCCCGCCCCCTCCGATTAAGCCCCGCCCCTTGTCTCACAGGTGACCACCACGCCTGACGATGGCCCTGGCGGGGGGCGGGACCCCCGAGTCCACCCGGCACTCGTAGGGCCCCCCCAGGTCCCGCCGCGCGCCCCGAGACCCGCAGGGACCCCCCGGGACCCCCCGGGCCGGGCCCAGCTCGGGGGGCAGCGCCAGGGGGGTCCCCGGAATCGCCCTGGGGGGAGAGAGAGCAAAAAATGTCCCGAAATGTCCCAAAATAGACCAAAATGTCCCAAAAATCGCCCCGAAATACCCTAAAAATCCACCCAAAATAGCCAAAAATATTCCGAAAATAACCCCAAAATACCCTAAAAAAAATTCCCCAAATATCCCGAAAATGGCCCCAAAATTGCCCCAAAATACCCTAAAAATCCACCCCAAAATACCCAAAAATACCCTAAAAAACCCACCCTGAAATATCCCAAAAATAGCCCCAAAATATCCCTAAAATTGACCCAAAAATATCCCCAAAATTGCCCCAAAATAGCCCCAAAATACCCTAAAAAAATCCCAAAATATCTCAAAAATGGCCTCAAAATATCCCAAAAATTGTCTCAAAATATCCAAAAAAATGCCCCAAAATAGCCCTAAAATCAGCCCCAAAGTAGCTCCAAAATACCCTAAAAAACACCTTCAAATATCCCAAAAATTGCCCCAAAATGGCCCCAAAATGTTCCCCAAGAAAAACCAAAAATCGCCTCAAAATACCCTAAAACGCCACCCTGAAATATCCCAAAAATAGCCCCAAAATACCGAAAAAAAATCCCCAAAATTGCCCCAAAATATCCCCAAAATAGCCCCAAAATCAGCCCCAAAATAACCACAAAAATACAGATTAAATGTCTCAGGAGTAGCCCCAAAATATCCCAAAAATTGCCCCAAAATATCCCAAAAATGGCCCCAAAATAGGCCCAAAATCAGCCCCAAAATCACCACAAAAATACAGATTAAATGTCTCAGGAGTAGCCCCAAAATATCCCAAAAATTGCCCCAAAATATCCCAAAAATGGCCCCAAAATAGGCCCAAAATCAGCCCCAAAATAACCACAAAAATACAGATTAAATGTCCCAGGAGTAGCCCCAAAATATCCCAAAAATTGCCCCAAAATAGGCCCAAAATCAGCCCCAAAATAGGCCCAAAATCAGCCCCAAAATCACCACAAAAATACAGATTAAATGTCCCAGGAGTAGCCCCAAAATATCCCAAAAATTGCCCCAAAATATCCCAAAAATAACCCCCCAAAACCCCAAAAATATCCCAAAAATATCCTCAAAATGTCCCCCGAGAAAACCCCAAAATACCTTAAAAAAAACCCCACAAAATATCTCAGAATAGCTCCAAAATACCCTAAAAAAACCCACCCCAAAATATTCCAAAATATCCCAAAAATCGCTCCAAAATCGCCCCAAAAAAATCAAAAAAAAGCCCCGAAATATCCCAGAAATGACCTGAAGAAAACCCCAAAACAGCCCCTAAAATACACCCGAATGTCCTAAAACCCTCCAAAATCTTTCCTGGGACCCCCAAATCCCCCCCAGGATCCCCCAAATCTCCCCCAAATCCCCTTAAATCCCCACCAAACTCCCCCAAAAATCCACCCAGGACCCCCCCAAATTCCCTCCAAATCCCCCCAAAATCCCCTCTGGGACACCCCAAATCCCATCCAGGAACCCCCAAATCCCCCCGGGACCCCCCAAATCCCCTCTGGGACCCCCCAAATCCCCTCCAAATCCTCCCAGGACTCCCCCAATCCCCCCAAAACCCCCCCAAATCCCACCCAGGACCCTCTAAATCCCCCCAGGATCCCCCAAACCTCCCCCAGGACCCCCCTCAAATCTTCCAGAAATCCTCTCCGGGACCCCCCAGTTCCCCTCCAAATCCACCCAGGACCCCCGAAATCCCACTCAGGACCCCCCCAAATCCCCTCTGGGATCTCTCACATCCCCCCAAATCCCCCCAGGACCCCCCAAATCCCCCCAGGACCCCCCAAACCCCCCCAAATCCTCACCAGGCGCCCCCACTGGAGGCTACCCGGGGGAGGGGGCTCCTGGGACCCCCCAAATCCCCCCAGGACCCCTCAAATCCCCCCAGGACCCCTCAAATCCCCTCCAACGCCCCCCAAATCACCCCCAGGACCCCACAAATTCCCCTAAATACCCCCCAGGACCCTCCAAATCCCCCCCAGGACCCCCCAAACCCCCCCAGGACCCCTCAAATCCCCCCGGGACCCCCAAAATCTCCCCCAAATCCCCTCAGGACCCCACAAATCCCCCCAGGACCCCCCAAACCTTTCCAGCCCCCCCCCCAAATCCCCTCTGGGACCCCCCAAATCCCCCCTAAACCCCCCCAGGACCCCCCAAATCCCCCTCAAATCCCCCCAGAACCCCCCAAATCTTTCCAGCCCCCCCATAAATCCCCCCAGGACCCCCCAGGACCCCCCTGCTCTCACCAGGCGCCCCCACTGGAGGCTCCCCGGGGGGAGGGGGCTCCCCTCGGCCTCGCAGAGCAGCTGCCCCTCCCCCCCCTCGTCCACCACCACCGGGTCCGGGGCCCGAACGATGCTGGGGGGCACTGGGGGGGGCAAAACGGGGGGTCAGGGGGGGTTTGGGGGGTCCTGAGGGGATTTGGGGGGAAATTTGGGGGGACTTGGGGGGTCTTGGGGGATTTGGGGAAATTTTGAGGGATTTTGAGGGGGATTTAAGAGGTCCCTGAGGGGATTTGAGGGGTCCTGGGGGATTAGGGGGTCCTGGAGGGGATTTGGGGGGTCCTGGGGGTATCTGGGGAGGATTTAGGGGGTCCCAGAGGGGATTTGGGGGGATTTGGGGGAGAATTGAGGAGATTTGGGGGGATTTAGGGGGGAGATTTGGGGGGATTTAGGGGGGTCCTGGGGGAGTTTAGGGGATTCTGGGGGGAGTTGGGGGGATTTTGGGGTATTTTGGGGGGTCCTGGGCAGGATTTGGGGGATTTTGGGGGGAATTGAGGAGATTTGTGGAGTCCTGGGGGGGATTTGGGGGGATTTGGGAGAAATTGGGGTGTCCCGGAGGGGATTTGGGGGGGTTTGAAGGGGATTTGGAGGATCCTGGGGGGGATTTTGGGGAGAACTGAGGAGGCTTAGAGGGGTCGGGGGGTCCTGGAGGGAATTTCGGGTTAATTTTGGGGGGTCCCGGACCCAGGACCAGCAGCGTGACGTCAGCGCCGGCCCCGCCCTCGGCGTTGTGGCACCACACCCGGTAGGGGGCGCTGTCGGCGCGCGTGACGTTGGCGATCAGGAGGGCGCCCCCTGGCGACTGCCGGAAGCGCGGGAGCCCTCTGGGGGCGGGGCCAGCAAAGGGGGCGGGGCCTCAGAGACAGGCCACGCCCACTGCTGAGAGCCCTGGGGTGATCCCAGTGTGATCCCAGTGCTCCCAGTGTGATCCCAGTGTGATCCCAGTGTGATCCCAGTGCTCCCAGTGTGATCCCAGTGTGCTCCCAGTGTGATCCCAGTGTGATCCCAGTGTGCTCCCAGTGTGATCCCAGTGCTCCCAGTGTGATCCCAGTGTGATCCCAGTGTGATCCCAGTGTGATCCCAGTGTGATCCCAGTGTGCTCCCAGTGTGATCCCAGTGTGATCCCAGTGTGATCCCAGTGTGATCCCAGTGTGATCCCAGTGTGCTCCCAGTGTGATCCCAGTGTGATCCCAGTGTGATCCCAGTGTGATCCCAGTGCTCCCAGTGTGCTCCCAGTGTGATCCCAGTGCTCCCAGTGTGATCCCAGTGTGATCCCAGTGAGATCCCAGTGTGATCCCAGTGTGATCCCAGTGTGATCCCAGTGCTCCCAGTGTGATCCCAGTGTGATCCCAGTGTGATCCCAGTGTGATCCCAGTGCTCCCAGTGTGATCCCAGTGTGATCCCAGTGTGATCCCAGTGTGCTCCCAGTGTGATCCCAGTGTGATCCCAGTGTGATCCCAGTGTGATCCCAGTGTGATCCCAGTGTGATCCCAGTGCTCCCAGTATGATCCCAGTGTGATCCCAGTGTGATCCCAGTGTGATCCCAGTGTGCTCCCAGTGTGATCCCAGTGTGATCCCAGTGTGATCCCAGTAATGGCCCAGTGTGATCCCAGTGTGATCCCAGTGTGATCCCAGTGTGATCCCAGTGTGATCCCAGTGTGATCCCAGTGTGATCCCAGTGTGATCCCAGTGTGCTCCCAGTGTGATCCCAGTGTGATCCCAGTGTGATCCCAGTGTGATCCCAGTGTGATCCCAGTGTGCTCCCAGTGTGCTCCCAGTGTGATCCCAGTGTGATCCCAGTGTGATCCCAGTGTGATCCCAGTGTGATCCCAGTGCTCCCAGTGTGATCCCAGTGCTCCCAGTGTGATCCCAGTGTGCTCCCAGTGTGCTCCCAGTGTGATCCCAGTGTGATCCCAGTGTGATCCCAGTGTGATCCCAGTGTGATCCCAGTGCTCCCAGTGTGATCCCAGTGCTCCCAGTGTGATCCCAGTGTGCTCCCAGTGTGATCCCAGTGTGATCCCAGTGCTCCCAGTGTGATCCCAGTGCTCCCAGTGTGATCCCAGTGTGATCCCAGTGTGATCCCAGTGTGATCCCAGTGTGATCCCAGTGCTCCCAGTGTGATCCCAGTGTGATCCCAGTGTGATCCCAGTGCTCCCAGTGTGATCCCAGTGTGATCCCAGTGCTCCCAGTGCTCCCAGTGTGATCCCAGTGTGATCCCAGTGCTCCCAGTGTGCTCCCAGTGTGATCCCAGTGTGATCCCAGTGCTCCCAGTGTGATCCCAGTGCTCCCAGTGTGATCCCAGTGTGATCCCAGTGCTCCCAGTGTGCTCCCAGTGTGATCCCAGTGTGATCCCAGTGCTCCCAGTGTGATCCCAGTGCTCCCAGTGTGATCCCAGTGTGATCCCAGTGTGATCCCAGTATGATCCCAGTGCTCCCAGTAACCTTTTGGACCCTTCCCAGTTCATCCCAGTCACCCCAAACCCCCAACCAGTATAAACCAGTGACCCCAAATCCCCTCCCAGTCCCCTCCCAGTATAAACCAGTAACCCCAAATACCCTCCCAGTCCCTCCCTGTTTATCCCAGTATAAACCAGTCCCTTCAAATCCCCTCCCAGTCCCTCCCAGTCCCTCCCAATCCCCTCCCAATCCCCTCCCAGTCCATCCCAGTCCTTCCCAGTATATCCCAGTCCCCTCCCAGTCCCCTCCCAGCCCCCCCCAGCCCCTCCCAGTATCCCCAGTGTCCCCAGTACCGGGGCTGATGCCCCTCCCCCGCACGCTCCAGGCACAGCTCTCGGGTGGGGGATGGGCGAGCACCGACAGCCCCAACGTGGCCTCGGAACCTTCCGGAACCAGCACCGGGGACGGGCCCGCGCTCACCAGGGGGGCGTCTGCACCAGTACGGACCAGTATGGACCAGTATAGACCAGTATGGACCAGTATGGACCAGTATAGCCCGTATATCCCAGTAGAGCCCAGTACAGACCAGTATATCCCAGTATAGACCAGTATAGCCCAGTATAGCCCAATATAACCCAGTATAGACCAGTATGGACCAGTATAGACCAGTTTGGCAGCAGGAACCTCCCAGTACGATCCCAGTCACTCCCAGTGCCTTCTAAAGGCATTCCCAGTATAGCCCAGTATAGCCCAGTATTGACCAGTATAGACCAGTATAAACCAGTATAAACCAGTATAAACCAGTATAGCCCAGTATAGCCCAGTATAACCCAGTATAGCCCAGTATAACCCAGTATAGCCCAGTATAACCCAGTATAACCCAGTATAGCCCAGTATAACCAGTATAGTCCAGTGTATCCCAGTATAGACCAGTATAACCCAGTATAGACCAATTAGGCCCCAGGGACTCCCCCATTGTCACCAAGGGCAGGTCTGCACCAGTATAGACCAGTATGGACCAGTTTGGCAGCAGGAACCTCCCAGTTTGATCCCAGTCCCTCCCAATCCCCTCCCAGTATGTTCCAGTCCTCTCCCAGTCTATCCCAGTATAAACCAGTAACCCCAGGTCCCCTCCCAGTTCTTCCCAGTATAAACCAGTAACCCCAGATCCCATCCCAGTAACCCCAAACCCCAAACCAGTATAAACCAGTAACTCCAGAGCCCTTCCCAGTTCCCTCCCAGTATAAACCAGTAACCCCAGATGCCCTCCCAGTGCCGTCCCAGTCCCTCCCAGTATATCCCAGTATAACCCCGCGGCTCACGGCGCATGCGCAGCACGTGGGCGGAGCTGACGGCCACGCCCAGGGCCTCGCTCCAGGCTCGGCAGGTGATTGGCTGGTCCTGCAGCGACAGCGCCCCCTGGAGGAGCAGCCGCGACCCCACCGTGACCCCCCCGTGGGGGGCGGGGCTCGGGGGGAGGGGCTGCCCCGGGTCCCTGCGGGGAACTGGAGTTACTGGGAGGGACTGGGAGGGACTGGGAGGGGATTGGGATAAACTGGGAGGGACTGGGAGGGACTGGGAGGGAACTGGGAGGGGATTGGGATAAACTGGGAGGGACTGGGAGGGACTGGGAGGGGAATGGGATAAACTGGGAGGGAATTGAAGGGGACTGGGAGGGGATTGGGATGGACTGGGAGGGACTGGGAGGTCACTGGGAGGGACTGGGAGGGGATTGGGATAAACTGGGAGGGACTGGGAGGGACTGGGAGGGACTGGGAGGGGACTGGGATAAACTGGGAGGGACTGGGAGGAAATTGGGAGGGGACTGGGAGGGACTGGGAGGGAATGGGGGGGACTGGGAGGGACTGGGAGGGACTGGGAGGGGACTGGGATAAACTGGGAGGGACTGGGAGGGACTGGGAGGGAACTGGGAGGGAACTGGGAGGAAATTGGGAGGGGATTGGGAGGGACTGGGGGGGACTGGGGGGGACTGGGATAAACTGGGAGGTACTGGGAGGGGATCAGGGGTTACTGTTTTATACTGGTTTGGGTTTTGGGGTTACTGGGATGGACTGGGAGGGACTGGGATCACACTGGGAGCAGTGGGAGGGGACTGGGATAAACTGGGAGGTCACTGGTGTCACTGGGAGGTCACTGGGAGGTCACTGGTTATACTGGTGTTACTGGTGTGTTACTGGGAGGTGACTGGTGTCACTGGGATGTCACTGGGAGGTCACTGGGAGGTCACTGGAAGGTCACTGGTTATACTGGTGTCTTACTGGGCGGTCACTGGTGTGTCACTGGCGTTACTGGGCAGTCACTGGGATGTTACTGGGAGGTCACTGGTGTCACTGGGAGGTCACTGGTGTGTCACTGGGCGGTCACTGGTTATACTGGTTATACTGGTGTCACTGGTGTGTCACTGGGATGTCACTGGTTATACTGGTGTCACTGGTGTGTCACTGGGAGGTTACTGGTGTGTCACTGGTGTGTTACTGGGAGGTCACTGGTGTGTCACTGGGATGTCACTGGTGTGTCACTGGTGTGTTACTGGGAGGTCACTGGTGTGTCACTGGGCGGTCACTGGTTATACTGGTTATACTGGTGTCACTGGTGTGTCACTGGGATGTCACTGGTGTGTCACTGGTGTTACTGGGATGTCACTGGTGTGTCACTGGGCGGTCACTGGTTATACTGGTGTCACTGGTGTGTCACTGGGATGTCACTGGTGTGTCACTGGTGTGTTACTGGGAGGTCACTGGTGTTACTGGGATGTCACTGGTGTTACTGGGATGTCACTGGTGTTACTGGGCGGTCACTGGTTATACTGGTGTCACTGGTGTCTCACGGGGCGTGGCCGGGGCGGATCCAGGTGAGCTCCGGGGCCGGGTGGGCGGGGCCAGCGCGGCACGTGACCGTCAGGGCGTGGCCGGGGCGGGGCTCCCGCGGGGACACCGAGATGGACACGGCCTGGGCGGGAACTGGGACACACTGGGAGTTACTGGGAGGGACTGGGAGGGGACTGGGGGGGACTGGGAGTTACTGGGAGAGACTGGGAGGGGACTGGGAGGGGATCTGGGGTTACTGGTTTATACTGGTTTCGGGTTTGGAGTTACTGGGAGGGACTGGGAGGGACTGGGAGGAAACTGGGAGGGGCACAGAGTGGCCACGCCCACCTGTGGCCACACCCTCCAGTGTCCTCCCAGTCCCCTCCCAGTATAAACCAGTAACCTCCCAGTTTCCTCCCAGTAACCCCAAACCCCAAACCAGTATAAACCAGTAACTCCAAATCCCTTCCCAGTCCATCCCAGTCTCTCCCAGTCCCCTCCCAATCCCTTCCCAGTATAAACCAGTCACCCCCAATCCCCTCCCAGTCCCCTCCCAGTCCCCTCCCAGTCCCTCCCAGTCCCTCCCAGTCCCTCCCAGTATAAACCAGTGACCCCAAATCCCATTTTAACCCCTCCCAGTCCCTCCCAATCCTCTCCCAGTCGCTCCCAGTCCTCTCCCAGTATACCCCAGTCTCTCCCAGTCCCTCCCAGTCCGCCCCAGTCCCTCCTAGTCCCCTCCTAGTCCCCTCCCATTCCCCCCAATCCCCTCCCAGTCCCTCCCAGTCCCTCCCAGTCCCTCCCAGTATCTCCCAGTCCCCCCCAGTCCCCTCCCAGTATACCCCAGTCCCTCTCAGTCCCTCCCAGTCCCTCCCAGTCCCTCCCAGTCCCCCCAGTCGCTCACAGATCACTCTCAGCCTGACGGGCTCGCTCCGGGTGGGTGGCGCCCCCTTGTGGGCGGGCCCGGCCTCGCACCGATAGGGGGCGCCGTTGTCGCTGGGCGTGGCCACCAGCGGGAGCGCGCGCGAGGTCACGTGGCCCGAGCGGCTCTGCGGGGGCGCGTCCGCCAGGGGGCGCCCTTCCTGCAACGGGGGCGGGGCTTCAGAGGGGACTGGGATATACTGGGAGGGACTGGGACAAACTGGGACAAACTGGGAGGGACTGGGATGGACTGGGAGGGACTGGGACAAACTGGGATGAACTGGCAAGGGTTAAAATGGGATTTGGAGTCACTGGTTTATACTGGGGGGACTGGGAGGGGACTGGGATGGACTGGGAGGGACTGGGAGGGAACTGGGAGGGGACTGGGAGGGACTGGGAGGGACTGGGAGGGAACTGGGAGGGGACTGGGATGGACTGGGATGGACTGGGATGGACTGGGATGGACTGGGAGTGGACTGGAATAAACTGGGAGGGACTGGGAGGAACTGGTTTATACTGGGAGGGGACTGGGGTGAACTGGGAGGGGACTGGGGTTATACTGGGAGGGACTGGGATGAACTGGGAAGGGAGTAGGATGGACTGGGAGGGGACTGGGTATTACCGGTTTATACTGGTTTGGGGTTTGGGGTTACTGGGATGTTACTGGGAGGGGAGTGGGAGAGGATTGGGAGGGAACTGGGAGGGACTGGGAGGGGACTGGGAGGGACTGGAAGGAACTGGGAGGGACTGGGACAAACTGGGAGGGACTGGGAAGGGTTAAAATGGGATTTGGGGTCACTGGTTTATACTGGGGGAGCACTGGGAGGGACTGGGAGGAAACTGGGAGGGAACTGGGAGGATTTTTGGGGATGGTTTTGGATTTTTGGGGAATATTTGAGGAACATTTTGGGGATTTTTTTAGGGATTTTTTGGGACATTTTTGGGAATATCTTTGGGACACTTTTGGGACATTTCAGGAACATTTTGGGATATTTTTGGGAATATTTTGGGACATTTTGGGCTATTTTTAGGGGTGTTTTAGGGACATTTTGGGGACATTTTTGGGGATTTTTTGGGACATTTTTAGGGACATTTTTGCGACATTTTTGGGAATATTTTTGGGACATTTTTGGGAATATTTTTGGGATATTTTTGGGATATTTTTAGGGATACTTTCAGGATATTTTGGGGATTTTTTGGGATATTTTGGGGATATTTTGGGGCTGTCTCACCTTGGTCCAGGTGAGTTTGGGGGCCGGGTGCCCCCCCCGGGCGTGGCACAGCAGCCGCAGCCCCTCCCCCACCCGGAAGGTGGTGTTGGGGGGCGGGGCCTCCACCCACAGCGCCTGCGGGGGGTCTGGGGGCGGGGTCAGAGGGGACACGCCCCTTTATCGGGACACGCCCCCCTCTTAAAGGGATATGTCCCCTCTTAAAGGGATACACCCCCATTTAAAGGGACACGCCCCCTCTTAAAGGGACACGCCCCAGTCCCTCCCAGTGACTCCCAGTTCATCCCAGTCCCTCCCAGTTTGATCCCAGTGCCCGCCCAGTAAATCCCAGTTCACCTCAGTCCCTCCCAGTCATTTCCAGTTTATCCCAGTTCCCTCCCAGTCTCCTCCCAGTTCCCCCAAATCCCCTCCCAGTCCATCCCAGTTCTCTCCCAGTTTATCCCAGTTCCTCCCAGTCCCTCCCAGTTTGTCCCAGTCCCTCCCAGTTCCCCCAAATCCCCTCCCAGTCCCTCCCAGTATAAACCAGTATCCCCAGTTCTCACAGGTGACGGTGACGGTGACAGTCACACTCCAAGTCCTCTCCCAGTTCCCTCCCAGTATAAACCAGTCCCTCCCAATCCCCTCCCAGTCCATCCCAATATATCCCAGTTCCCTCCCAGTACAAACCAGTATAAACCAGTATAACCAGTACACACTCACGGGTGACGGTGACGGTGACACTCCGGGTCCCCACCCCAGTATAAACCAGTACAAACCAGTATAAACCCTCCCAGTATAAACCAGCCGAACCCAGTATAAACCCTCCCAGTATAAACCAGTACAAACCAGTATAAACCAGTATAACCCAGTATAACCAATATAACCCAGTATAACCCAGTATAAACCTTCCCAGTACAAACCAGTACAAACCAGTATAACCAGTACACACTCACGGGTGATGCTGACGGTCACACTCCGGGTCCCCACCCCAGTATAAACCAGTACAAACCAGTATAACCCAGTATAACCCAGTATAAACCAGTATAAACCCTCCCAGTATAAACCAGTACAAACCAGTACAAACCAGTATAACCAGTACACACTCACGGGTGACAGTGACGGTGACGGTGACACTCCGGGTCCCCACCCCAGTATAAACCAGTATAAACCAGTACAAACCAGTATAACCAGTATAACCAGTACAAACCAGTATAACCAGTATAACCAGCACACACTCACGGGTGACGGTGACGGTGACGGTCACACTCCGGGTCCCCACCCCGGGGGTCTCGGCCTCGCACACCAGGGGGGTCCCGTGGTCCTGGACACGCCCACGGAGGGTCAGGTTGGACACGGCCACGCCCCCCTGGGGGGACATTGGGGGTCAAAGGTCAGTCAGGGGTCACTCAGGGGTCAGGCAGAGTCAGGGGTCACTCAAAAGTCACTCTAAGGTCAGTCAGGGGTCACTCAAGGGTCACTCTGGGTCACTCAAAGGTCAGTCAGGGATCACTCAGGGGTCACACAAAGGTCAATGGTCATTGGTCAGTTGGGTGGCACAGGGGTCACTCAAAGGTCAGTCAGGGTCACTCAAAGGTCAGTCAGGGGTCAGTCAGGGGGTCACTCAAAGGTCAATTATTGGTCACTCAGGTCATTAAGGTGTCACTCAGGGTCACTCAGGGGTCACTTAGAGGTCAGCCAGAGGTCACTTATTGGTCACTCAAAGGTCACTCAAAAGTCACTCAGGGTCACTCAGGTCACTCATGGTCACTTGGGGGTCACTGAGGGGTGGCTCAGGGTCACTCAGGGGTCACTCAAAGGTAACTCAGGGGTCACTTATTGGTCACTAAAAGGTCACTCAGGGGTCATTTATTGGTCAATTGGGTCACTCATCGGTTACTTAGGGGTCATTCAGGGGTCACTCAAAGGTCGAGGTCACTCAGTCACTCATTGGTCACTTATTGGCCAATCAGGTCACTTAGGGGTCACTCAGGGTCACAAAAGGGTCACTCATGGGTCACTCATTGGTCACTCAAAGGTCACTCAGGGGTCACTCAGGGGTCAAAGCCCCTTCCCCTCCTCAAATCCCCCCCAGACCCCTTTGGTTTCCCCTCCCCCTCCCCCCAGTATCTCCCAGTTTGATCCCAGTTCCCTCCCAGTATATCCCAGTGCCCTCCCAGTCCCTCCCAATCCCCTCCCAGTCCCTCCCAGTCTCTCCCAGTTCCCTCCCAGTTCCCTCCCAGTCCCCTCCCACTTTCTCCCATTCCCTCTCAGTTTGTCCCAGTCCCCTCCCAGTATATCCCAGTCCAACTCACTGGTCCCAATCCCCTCCCAGTCCCTCCCAGTCCCTCCCAGTTTATCCCAGTCTCCTCCCAGTCCCTCCCAGTTTATCCCAGTTCATCCCAGTTCCCTCCCAGTTCCCACCCAGTCCCCTCCCAGTCCCTCCCAGTGTCTCACCAGTCCCCTCCCAGTCCACCCCAGTTCATCCCAGTCCCCTCCCAGTCCCTCTCAGTCTCCCCCAGTTCACTCACTGGTCCCAGTCCCTCCCAGTCCCTCCCAGTTTGTCCACAATCCCCTCCCAGTCCCCTCCCAGTCCCTCTCAGTCCCCTCCCAGTCCCTCCCACTATAACCCAGTCCCCTCCAGTCCCATCCCAGTACCTCCCAGTCCCCTCCCAGTTTCCTCCCAGTCCCCTCCAATCCCCTCCCAGTCTCCCCCAGTTCACTCACTGGTCCCAGTCCCCCCAGTTCACTCACTGGTCCCAGTCCCCCCCAGTTCACTCACTGGTCCCAGTCCCCCCAGTTCACTCACTGGTCCCAGTCCCCCCAGTTCACTCACTGGTCCCAGTCCCCCCAGTTCACTCACTGGTCCCAGTCCCTCGCTGCTGGGGCTCAGCTCGCTCCCCCCCAGCCACCAGCGCAGCCGCACTGGGGGGTTACTGGGAGCACTGGTGCAGCTCAGCGCCGCCTCCCCGCCCTCGGCCACCGCGCCCGAGCCCTGCAGGGTCAGCTCCGAGGGGCCGTCTGACCAGTATGGACCAGTATGGACCAGTAAGAACCAGTAT
>NC_139791.1:750277-798557 GCF_965231275.1 Zosterops lateralis
TTGATTCTAGTAACTCCCAGTATCTCCCAGTAACTCCCAGTGACCCCCAATCCCCTCCCAGTTACTCCCAGTAACTCCCAGTGACCTCCCAGTAGCTCCCAGTGTGAGCCCAGTGACCTCCCAGTAATGCTCAGTGACCCCCAGTTTGATTCCAGTAACTCCCAGTCGCTCCCAGTCCCCCCATTGAACTCCCAGTGTCTCCCCATCTCCCCCTGGTGGCCACTTTGGGAACTGCAGCGTCTCCCCAGTAACTCCCAGTTTATCCCAGTATAAACCAGTCCCTCCCAGTCCCTCCCAGTCCCTCCCAGTCCCTCCCAGTCCCCCCCAGTCCCTCCCAGTCCCTCCCAGTTCACCCCAGTACCTTGTCCCAGTGCAGACTGGGCGGGGGTCGCCCCCCCCGGCTGACGCAGAGCAGCCGCAGCTCCTCCCCCGCCCGGACCAGCGGCGGCAGCCCCTCGATACTGGGAGCACTGGGAGGGACTGGGAGGGGACTGGGGTGAGCTGGGGGGGACTGGGATATACTGGTTTATACTGGGAGGGGACTGGGGTGAACTGGGGGCGACTGGGAGGGACTGGGAGGGATTGAGGGGAACTGGGAGGGACTGGGATCAAACTGGGATGGACTGGGATGGACTGGGACAAACTGGGACAAACTGGGACAAACTGGGAGGGGACTGGGGTGAACTGGGAGGGACTGGGAGGGGACTGGGAGGGGACTGGGAGGGGACTGGGATATACTGGTTTATACTGGGAGGGAACTGGGAGGGACTGGGGTGAGCTGGGAGGGGACTGGGATAGACTGGGAAGGGACTGGGAGGGACTGGGAGGGAACTGGGACAAACTGGGAGGGACTGGGAGGGACTGGGATATACTGGTTTATACTGGGAGGGAACTGGGATAAACTGGGAGGTTACTGGGAGTCACTGGGAGAGACTGGGAGGGAACTGGGAGGGACTGGGACATATTGGTTTATACTGGAATGAACTGGGATGGACTGGGAGGGGACCGGGATCAAACTGGGATGGACTGGGATATACTGGTTTATACTGGGATGAACTGGGTGTCACTGGATTGGACTGGGATGATCTGGGAGGGACTGGGAGGGGATTTGGGGTTACTGGTTTATACTGGTTTGGGGTTTGGGGTTACTGGGAGGGGACTGGGAGGGAACTGGGAATGGATTGGGATATACTGGGATTTACTGGGAGGGGTTAAAATGGGATTTGGGGTTACTGGTTTATACTGGGATAAACTGGGAGGGACTGAGAGGTCACTGGGGTGAACTGGGATGGACTGGGATGGACTGGGATATACTGGTTTATACTGGGAGGGAACTGGGAGGGAACTGGTGTAAACTGGGATGAACTGGGAGCCCCTGGAGCAGCTTTTGGGATAATTTTGGGACATTTTGGGGACGATTTTGGGGTATTTCAGGATCGGTTTTGGGGTAATTTGGACATTTGGGGTTCTTTGGGAACATTTTTGGACATTTTGGGCCAATTTTGGGACATTTTGGGATAATTTTGGGACAATTTGGGACATTTTTAGGATATTTTTTGGGACATTTTTGGGCCATTTTGGGACTCACTGTTGATGTCCAGCCTCATTTTGGGGTGATTTGGGTCAGTCTGGGGTCAATTTTGGGTTAATTTTGTACATCTTGGGGTAAATTTGGGACATTTTGGGGTCATTTCAGGCTGATTTTGGGACATTTCAGGATAATTTGGGACATTTTGGGCTATTTTGATCCATTTTGGGACTCACTGTTGATGTCCAGCCCCATTTAGGGGTGATTTGGGTCAGTCTGGGGTCAATTTTGGGTTAATTTTGGCCGTTTTGGGGTTCTTTAAGGACATTTTTTGATATTTTTGGGACAATTTGGGATAATTTGGGCCATTTTGGGGCCATTTGGGGACATTTTGGGCCATTTTGGGACCCACTGTTGATGTCCAGCCTCATTTTGGGGTGATTTGGGTCAGTTTGGGATCAATTTTGGGTTAATTTTGGCCATTTTGGGGTCCTTTGGGTCTATTTTTGGCTGTTTTTGGCCATTTTGGGCCATTTTTGGGCCATTTTTGGTCCATTTGGGGCGATTTTGGGGCCATTTGGGATGATTTAGGGACTCACCAGCGATGTCCAGTCTGAGCCGGGCCGTGGCCGGAGCCGCCCCGGCCGCGTTTGTGGCCGAACAGAACAGGAACTGCCCCTGAGCCCCGGGGCCGGGGGTCAGCCTGGGACAGGAACTGGTGTCACTGGTTTATACTGGTTTATACTGGTTTATACTGGGGGGGACTGGGAGGGAACTGGTTTATACTGGGATAAACTGGGAGTTACTGGGAGGGCGCTGCAGTTCCCAAAGTGGCCACCAGGGGGAGATGGGGGAGATATTGGGAGTTCAGTGAGGGGAACTGGGAGGGACTGGGACAAACTGGGAGGGACTGGGAGGGACTGGGAGGGGACTGGTTTAAACTGGGAGGGGACTGGGATAAACTGGGAGGGACTGGGATAAACTGGGAGGGACTGGGAGAGGTTTGGAGGGGACTGGGATGAACTGGGGGGGACTGGTTTATACTGGTTTATACTGGGGGGGACTGGGAGGGGATTGGGGGGACTGGGAGGAGACTGGGAGGGGCTGGGACAAACTGGGAGGGACTCGGTGTTACTGGTTTACACTGGTTTGTACTGGGAGGGAACTGAGAGGGACTGGGAGGGACTGGGATAAACTGGTTTATACTGGGAGGGAACTGGTTTGTAGTGGGATCAAACTGGGAGGGAACTGGGATGGACTGGGAGGGACTGGGATGAAACTGGCAGAGACTGGCAGGGAACTGGGGTATACTGGTTTATACTGGGAGGGCACTGGGAGGGACTAGAAGTCACTTGGAGGGGACTGGGATAAACTGAGTCGGACTGGGAGATACTGGTTTATACTGGGAGGGACTGGGATCAAACTGGGAGGGACTGGTTTGTACTGGGACCAAACTGGGATCAAACTGGGATGGACTGGGAGGGGACTAGGAGGGACTGGGATATACCGGTTTATACTGGTTTATACTGGGAGTGGACTGGGGATGAACTGGGACTGGGAGGAGACTGGTTTGGGCTCCCCCAGGTTGGGTTATACTGGTCTATACTGGTCCATACTGGTCTATACTGGTCCATACTGGTCCATACTGGTCTATACTGGATACTGGTCCATACTGGTCTATACTGGTCCATACTGGTCCATACTGGTCCATACTGGTCTATACTGGTCTATACTGGTCCATACTGGTCTCACCTGGCCGTGGCCTCGCTGGAGCTCAGTTTGGGGTGGGACCCCTCGAAAACCCTCACGGAGACGTCGGGAAGGGGCTCCTCCCCTGGGACCCCAAAATTGCCAAAAATCAGCCCAAAATTAACCCAAAATTAACCCAAAATTAACCCAAAATCAGCCCCAAAATTGGCCCAAAATTAACCAAAAATCAGCTCAAAATCAGCCCAAAATCAGCCCAAAATTAACCCAAAATTACCCCAAAATCAGCCCCAAATCAGCCCCAAAATTGGCCCAAAATTAACCCAAAATCAGCCCCAAATCAGCCCCAAAATCACCCCAAAATCAGCCCCAAAATCAGCCCCAAATCAGCCCAAAATTAACCCAAAATCAGCCCAAAATCAGCCCCAAATTGGCCCCAAAATCAGCCCAAAATCAGCCCCAAAATTAACCCAAAATCAGCCCAAAATCAGCCCCAAAATTAACCCAAAATCAGCCCAAAATCAGCCCAAAATTAACCCAAAATTGGCCCAAAATTAACCCAAAATCAGCCCAAAATCAGCCCCAAATCAGCCCCAAAATCAACCCAAAATTACCCCAAAATCAGCCCAAAATCAGCAAAATTCAACCCCAAATCAGCCTGAAAACGACCCAAAATCACCTTAAATTGACCCCAAATGGCGCCAAATCAGCCCCAAATCCCCCCAAAACGCCTCAAATTCCCTGAAATTCTCCAAAAATGCCCCAAAATCCCCAAAATTTCCCCCAAAATTCTCAGAACTCACCCAGGCGCAGCTCCAGGTCCGGGGCGGGCCGCGCGTCGCGGGCGAGACACCGAACCTGAACCTCGGCCCCGCCCAGCAGGGGCAGCCCCGCCCCCTCCGCCAGCTCCAGAACGGGGACACTGGGGGGAACTGGGAGCGACTGGGGGTTACTGGGACGGACTGGGAGGGGACTGGGAGGGAGTGGGAGGGAACTGGTTTATACTGGGATAAACTGGGAGTTACTGGGAGGGCGCTGCAGTTCCCAAAGTGGCCACCAGGGGGAGCCGGGGAGACACTGGGAGTTCATTGAGGGGAACTGGGAGGGACTGGGAGGGAACTGGGAGGGGACTGGTTTATACTGGGAGGGACTGGGAGTTACTGGGAGGGGCTGGGAGGGGACTGGGAGGGAGTTGGAGTCACTGGTTTATACTGGGATAAACTGGGAGGGAGTTGGATGATGCTGCAGTTCCCAAAGTGGCCACCAGGGGGAGCCGGGGAGACACTGGGAGTTCATTGAGGGGAACTGGGAGGGACTGGGAGGGAACTGGGAGGGACTGGGAGGGACTGGGAGGGAGTTGGAGTTACTGGTTTATACTGGGAGTTACTGGGAGGAAACTGCAGTTCCAAATTCGCCACCAGGGGGAGCGGGGGAGAGACTGGGAGTTCATTGAGGGGAACTGGGAGGGACTGGGAGGGAACTGGGAGGGACTGGGGGTTACTGGGGGAGACTGGGATAAACTGGGAGGGACTGGGAGTCACTGGGGGGGACTGGGAGGGGGCTGGGGGGGGTTGGGAGTCACTGGGAGTCACTGGTTTATACTGGGAGTTACTGGGAGGAAACTGCAGTTCCCAAAGTGGCCACCTGGGGGAGCTTGGGGAGATACTGGGAATTCATTGAGGGGACTGGGAGGGACTGGGAGGGACTGAGAGGGAACTGGGAGGGACTGGGATAGACTCGGAGGGGACTGGTTTATACTGGGAGTTACTGGGAGTTACTGGGAGGGCGCTGCAGTTCCCAAAGTGGCCACCAGGGGGAGCCTGGGGAGAGACTTGGCGTTCATTGAGGGGAACTGGGAGAGACTGGGACAAACTGGGAGGGACTGGGAGCCACTGGGAGGGAACTGGGAGGAACTGGGAGGGACTGTGTTAAACTGGGAGGGGACTGGTTTATACTGGGAGTCACTGGGAGGGAACTGGGAGGGAACTGGGATTTACTGGGAGGGACTGGGAAGGGATTGGGAGTTACTGGGAGGAAACTGCAGTTCCCAAAGTGGCCACCTGGGGGAGCTTGGGGAGATACTGGGAGTTCATTGAGGGGACTGGGAAGGACTGGGAGGGACTGGGGGGAACTGGGAGGGAACTGGGATAGTCCATCCCAGTCCAAACCAGTCCATCCCAGTATAATCCAATCCAAACAAATTCAAACCAGTCCAGTCCCTCCCAGTCAGTTCCCAGTCCATCCCAGTATAACCCAGTATAAACCAGTATAACCCACTATAACCCAGTATCTCCCAGTCCATCCCAGTATAACCCCGAGAAAACCAGTATAACCAGTCTAACCCAGTATAACCCAGTCTAACCCAGTATAACCATTATAACCAGTGCAACCCACTCCATCCCAGTATAACCCAGTATATCCCAGTCTAACCAGTATATCCCAGTATAACCCAGTATAACCAGTATCTCCCAGTACAACCCAGTATCTCCCAGTATAACCAGTATAACCCAGTATACCCCAGTATATCCCAGTTTACCGATGACGCTGAGCTGGGTGGGGCCCAGTATATCCCCATATAACCAGTATAAACCAGTATCTCCCAGTATCTCCCAGTATAGCCAGTATAACCAGTCCATCCCAGTATCTCCCAGTATAAACCAATATAAACCAGTATCTCCAGGTATAACCCAGTATATCCTGGTCCATCCCAGTATATCCCACTATAACCAGTAAAACCCAATATAGCCCAGTATATCCCAGTATCTCCCAGTCCATTCCAGTATCTCCCAGTATAACCCAGTATAACCCAGCATAACCCAGTATAACCCAGTATAACCCAGTATAGCCCAGTATAACCCAGTATAACCCAGTATATCCCAGTATAGCCCAGTATAGCCCAGTATAACCCAGTATAGCCCAGTATAACCCAGTATAGCCCAGTATAACCCAGTATAACCCAGTATAACCCAGTATAGCCCAGTATAACCCAGTATAACCCATTATATCCCAGTATAACCCAGTATATCCCAGTATAACCCAGTATAACCCAGTATAGCCCAGTATAACCCAGTATAACCCAGTATAACCCAGTATAACCCAGTATAACCCACTATAACCCAGTATAACCAGTATAACCCAGTATAGCCCAGTATAACCCAGTATAACCCACTATAACCCAGTATAACCCAGTATAACCCACTATAACTCAGTATAGCCCAGTATAACCCAGTATAGCCCAGTATAACCCAGTATAACCCACTATAACCCAGTATAACCCAGTATAACCCACTATAACCCAGTATAACCCAGTATAACCCAGTATAACCCAGTATAACCCAGTATAGCCCAGTATAACCCAGTATAACCCAGTATAACCTGCTATAACCAGTATAACCCACTATAACCCAGTATAACCCAGTATAACCCACTATAACCCAGTATAGCCCACTATAACCCAGTATAACCCAGTATAACCCAGTATATCCCAGTATATCCCAGTATAACCCAGTATAACCCAGTATAACCCACTATAACCCAGTATAACCCAGTATATCCCAGTATAACCCAGTATAACCCAGTATATCCCAGTATAACCCAGTATAGCCCAGTATAGCCCAGTATATCCCAGTATAACCCAGTATAACCCAGTATAACCCAGTATAACCCAGTATAACCCAGTATAACCCAGTATAGCCCAGTATAACCCAGTATAACCCAGTATAACCCAGTATAACCCAGTATAGCCCAGTATAACCCAGTATCTCCCAGTCTCTCCCAGTATAACCAGTATAACCAGTCTAACCAGTACAAACCGATGACGCTGAGCTGGGCGGGGCGCGAGGGGCGGGGCCGGGTGCGGTTCCCCTCCCCCGCCTGGCACTGGAACACGTCGTCGTCCTCCAACGTCACCGCGGAGATCCGCAGGTGGTGCTCACCTGGACACGCCCACGGACACGCCCATGGGACACGCCCATCGGGACACACCCATCAACACAGGGACACGCCCACCAGACACACCCATCAGCACAGGGACACGCCCATCAACACAGGGACACGCCCACCTCCATTGGGACATGCCCAGTGGGGACACGCCCACTTGGGACACGCCCACATAGGACACACCCACCTACACAGGGACACGCCCACCCAGAGACATGGCCAGATGGAGACACACCCACTCAGGACACGCCCACCTTAACTAGGACACGCCCATCAACACAGGGACACGCCCACTTGGGACACACCCACTATATTATACTCCCACATAGGGCCACGCCCCCCAAAATTCAGCCCCCAAATCCCCTTTTTTTTATCCCCAAAACGCCCCCAAATCCCCCGTTCTAAAATCCCCAATTTCTCTCCAAAATCCCCCAAATTTTGGCCCCAAAATCCCCATTTTTTGTGCCCAAAATCCCCCACTCAAAAATCCCTTTTTTTCCCCCCAAAAATGCCCCAAAATTCAGCCCCAAAATCCCCCTTTTTTCCCCCAAAATGCCCCAAAATCCCCCTTTTTAAATCCCCAAATTTCTCCCCCGAGAGGCGCTTTTAGCCCCACCCCCTTTTAGCCCCACCCATTTTAAGCCCCGCCCCCTTTTGTTGTCCAGTCCCTTTAAGCCCCGCCCCCTTTTTAGCCCCGCCCATTTGCGGTCCAGCCCCTTTAATCCCCGCCCCCTTTGTGGCTCCGCCCCCTTTACAGCCCCATCCACTTAAGCCCCGCCCCTTTAAGCCCCGCCCACCTTTCTGTGGGTCCCCGACCAATCGGTATCGAGGATGGGCGCGGGTGGGCGTGGCCCCGAGGAGGAGCCCGCCCCTCGCCCACTGCGCGGCCACGCCCACCTGGGTGCGGCACCGAAGCTCCGCCCCCTGGCCCAGCAACGCGCTGCCATTGGTCGGTTCCTCCAGGAAGGGCGGGGCCGGGGGGGCGGAGCCTGAGGGGGGGAGAGTGACAAATGAGTGACCTTTGAACCCTGAGTGACCCCTGAGTGACCCCAGAGTGACCCCTGAATGACCCCTGAGTGACCCCTGAGTGACCCTGAGTGACCAATGAGTGACCCCAGAGTGACCCCTGAGTGACCCCTGAATGACCCCTGAATGACCAATGAGTGACCCCTGAGTGACCAATGAGTGACCCCTGAGTGACCCCAGAGTGACCCTGAGTGACCCCTGAGTGACCCCTGAATGACCAATGAGTGACCCCTGAGTGACCCCTGGGTGACCCCTGACCCCAGAGTGACCCCAGGTGACCCTCACTGACCGCAGGCCCCGATGACCAGCAGCGCCAGCACCACCTGTCCAGAGGGGTCAAAGGTCAAAGGTCAAATCCGAAAAAAATCCACCCCAAATTCCCCGAAATTCCCTGAATTTTCCCCAATTTCCTCCCAAATTTCCTTGGGAATCCACAAAATTTCTCCAAATTTCCCCAAATTCTCCCCAAACCCACCCAGACCCCTCAAATTCCTCAAAATTCCTCCAAATTTTCCCCAAGATTCCCTCGGGACCCCCCAAAATTCCTCAAAAACCCCTCAGGACTCTCAAAATTCCTCCCAAATTTTCCCAGGGCCGCCCTAATTTTCCCCAAATTCCTCCAAAATCTCCCCCAGGATCTCCCAAATTCCCCCCAAATTAACCCCGGATGCCCCAAAACCATCCCAGGATCCCAAATTTTCCCCAATTTCCCCCCAAAACTACTCCAGGAGCCCAAATTGCCCCAATTTCTCCCCCCAGATCTCTCCAGGACCCCCAAAATTCCCCTGAAACTCCTCAGGACCTCCAAATTCCGCCCATATTCTCCCCAAACCACCCCAGGACCCCCCAAATTTCCTGAAAATTCCCTCAAAATTCCCTCAGGACCCCTCAAAATTCCTCTAAAACCCCTCGGGATCTCCCAAATTCTTCCAAAATTCCACAAATTCTCCTCAAACCACTCCAGGACCCCCCCAAATTCCTCCAAAATTCTCCCCAAACCCACCCAGGACCTGCCAAAACCCCCCAAATCCCTCCCAATTTCCTCCAGGACCCCCCCAAATTCCCCCCAACCCCCAAAATCCCCCAAAAACCTCCCAAAAATCCCCCAAATTTCCCCCAGGACCCCCCAATTCTCCCCAAATTTCCTCCAAAACCTCCCCAAATCGCCAAATTCTCCCCAGGACCGCCAAATTCCTCCCAAATTCCCCCCCAAACTCCCCAGAATTCCCCAAATTCCACCCAAAACCCCCCAAATTCCACCCAAACTCCCCCAAATCCCTCCAAGATCCCCTGAAATCCCCCAAATCCCCCCAAAATTCCCCAAATTCCACCCAAATTCCTCCAAATTCTCTCCAAACATCTCCAAAACCCCCCAAAATTCCCCCCAAATTCCCCCAAAACCCCCCAAATTCTCCCAAATTTCCACCCAAAATTCCCCCAAATTCCACCCCAAAACCCCAAAATTCCCGAAATTCTTCCCAAATTCCCCCCAAAACTCCCAAATTTCTCCCAAATTCCACCCAGAACTCCCCAAATTCCACTCAAATTCCCCGCAAAATTCCCCAAAATCCCCCCAAAATTTCCCAAATCCCTCCAAATCTCCCCAAATCCCCCCAAAAACTCCCCAAATTCTCTCCAAATTCCACCCCAAAACCCCCCAAATCCCCCCCAAATCCCCCCCAAAATTCCCCAAAATTCCCCCAAATCGCCCCCAAATTCCTCCCGAATTCTCCCAAAATTCCCTAAATTCCCCCAGAATTCTCCCAAATTCCACCCAAATTCTCTCCAAATCCACCCAAAACCCCCCAAAATTCCTCCAAAATTCCCCCAAAACCTCCCAAATTCCCCCCCAAACTCCCCAAATCCCTCCGAGATCCCCTAAAATCCCCCAAATTCCTCCCAAAATTCTCCTAAAACCCCTCAGGATCCCCCCAAAATTCCCCAAATCTCCCCCCAAACCCCCCAAATTTCCCCAAAATTCCCCCAAACCCCCCAAAATTCCCCAAACTCCCCCAAATTCCCCCCCAAATTCCCTCAAAATCCCCCCAGGACCCCCCAAATCCCCCCAAAATCCCCCCAGGGCCACCCAATTCCCCTCAAATTCCCCTGAAAATACCCGAATTCCCCCAAATTCTCCCCAAAATTCCCCCCGGGACCCCCAAATTCCCCCTAAATTCCCTCAGGACCTCCCAAAATTCCCCCGAAACTCCCCCAGGACACCCCGAAATTCCCCAAATTCCCCCCAAATCCCCCCAAATCCCCCCCAAAACTCCCCAAATTTCCCCAAATCCCCCCCCAAACCCCCCCAAACCCCCCCAAACTCCCCCAAATTCCCCCAAATCCCCCCAAAACTCCCCAAATCCCCCCAAAATTCCCCAAATTCCCCCCAAACCCCCCCAAACCCCCCCAGGACCCCCTAAATCCCCTCCCCCCTCACCCATTCCGGCCCCTCCCCCATCCCGGGCGGTTTTTGGGGATTTTTGGGGCCCCCGGGACCTTTTTTTGAGAAAAGGGGCGTGGCCTGAGGCCCCGCCCACCCCATGAGGCCCCGCCCACGAGGCGCGCTCTGATTGGCTGAGCCGGAGCTCACGGCGAGCTCTGATTGGCTGAGCCGGGAGTGGGGAATGTGGGGAATGTGGGGGAGGGGAGGGGGAGGGAGGGGAGAAAAAATTCCCCAAATTCCCAAAAATTTTCCCGAAATTAATAAAATGAAGGGGCGGGGCCCCCAAAATTCAGCCGAAATTCATCAAAAATTCACAAAAAAAGGGTCTGGGAGCCCCAAATTCACCCAAAATTTGCCCAAAATTCACCCAAAAAGGGGCTGGGAGCCCCAAATTTACACGAAATTCACCCAAAATTCGGCAAAAAAGGGGGTGGGACCCCCAAATTCACCCGAAATTCCCCCAAAAAATGGACTAGGACCCCAAATTCCGCCAAAATCTCCCAAAATTTCCCAAAAATTCCCCCGAAATTTCCCCAAAAATCCCCCGAAATTCACCCAGAAAGGGCTGGGACCCCAAAATTCCCCCAAAATTCCTCCCAAAAATCAGCCAAAAAGGGGTTGGGACCCCAAATTCAGCCGAAATTCCTCCAAAATTCTGACAAAAAGGGGACAGGACCGTGAAATTCCCCAAAATTCCCAAAAATTCCCCCAAAATTCACAAAAAAAAAGGGGCTGAGACCCGAAAATCCCCCCAAATTTATTCAAAATTCACCCAAAAAAGGGGTTGGGAGCCTCAAATTCCCCAAAATTTCCAAAATTACCCTGAAATTCACCCAAAAATCACAAAAAATGGGGCTGAGACCCCAAAATTCCCCAAAATTCACCCGAAATTTCCCCAAAAATCACAAAAAAAGGGGCGGGAACCCCAAAATTCAGCCAAAAAGGGGTCGGGACACCCAAAATTCCCCCAAAATTCGCCCGAAATTCCCCCAAAATTCACAAAAAATGGGGCTGGGAGCCCAAAAAATCACTCGGGATCCCCCAAATTCCCCAAAATTCCCTCAAAATTCACACAAAATTCTGCCAAAAGGGACTGGGATTCCCCAAATCCCCCAAAATTTATTCGAAATTCAGCCGGAAAGGGACTGGGACCCCCCAAATTCTCAAAAATTCATCCAAAATTTGTCCCAAAGAGGGTCCAGGACCCCAAAATCCTCCCAAAATTCACCCAAAAAGTCCTGAGACCCCCCAAAATTCCATCCAGGGGATCCCGGGAGCCCCAAAATTGACCCCGAGAGGTTGTTGGGGGTCCCCAAAATTGATCTGGGGACGTCCTGGGTGGGGATTTGGGGGGATTTTTGGGGGATTTTTGGGGGATTTTGGGCGATTTTGGGGTTTTCAAAGGGATTTTGGGGAGATTTTGGGGGATTTTGGGGAGATTTTGGGAGATTTTGGGGGATTTTGAGGTTCTCAAAGGGATTCTGGGGGATTTTGGGGTCCCCAAATTATTTTTTTGGGGTTGGGGGAGGCTCAGGGCCCCCTCCCCCCATTTAAGGCACGCCCCTTTCATATTAGGCCACGCCCAAGAGCGTCCGCGCCCATTTAAGCCACGCCCCTTTTGTACCGAAGCACCGCCCACTCCGCTTTAGCCACGCTCTGATTGGTTACTCACCGCTTAGCCACGCCCCTCATGTAACCACGCCCTTTCCGCGTTCTGATTGGTTCCTTTCCCTCTCAGCCCTGCTCCCATTGGATCCGGTTCAGTTTAGCCCCGCCCTCTTTTTGACCCCGCCCCCATCGCGCTCTGACTGGTCTCATTTTATTTTAACCCCGCCCCCTCCAGCTCTGATTGGTTCCGCCCACCCACGCCCGTTTCCCATTAGCTCCGTTCCTTTTAAGCCACGCCCCTTTTTAATCCCGCCCACCTCTCGCTCTGATTGGCCCCGGTTCTGTTTAACCACGCCCATTTCGCTTTTTGATTGGTTCCGGTTCACCACCTCCTCCCTCCATCTCCCGCCTCCGTAGCCCCGCCTTCCCTTAACTCCGATTGGCTCCTCCTCTGTCTAACCCCGCCCTCCTCTCGCTGTCATTGGCTGCTTTGCCGCTTAGCTCGTTTCCCATTGGCTCCGCCCTTAGGCCCCGCCCCCGGCCCAAGATGGCGGCGGGCCCCGCCGCCGCCGCCGCCCGCGGCCGCTTCCCCGCCCGGCCCGGGCCGTGGCCTCGGGCCCCTCCCGGCCCTTCCCGCGCCCGGACCCCGCTCGGCGCCTCCGCCGGCCCGGCCCGCCCCGACCCCGCGCTCCGGGCCCTCGTGGCCATCGGCCGCGGCCTCCGCCGCCTGCGGGCGCTGCTCGGGGGGCGCCCCGGGCCCGACACGACGGTGAGAAACCACTGAGGGGAGAGAGGGGGAAAGGACCGGGGGACTGAGGGGGTTCTGTGGGGATTCGGGGAGTCCTGAGGGGATTTGGGGGGTTTGAGGGGAATTTGAGGAGATTTTGGGGGGTTTTGGGGTGGTTTGAGGGGATTTGAGGGGGTTTGGGGGGTCCTGAGGGGATTTCAGGGGGTTTGGGGAGATTTTAAGGGGATTTAGGAGTTTTTGAGGGGTTTTGAGAGGATTTGGGATGTTTGGGGGGGTCCTGAGGAGATTTTTGGGGTATTGAGGGGTCCTGACGGGATTTGGAGAGATTTGAAGGATCTTGGTGGATCCTGAAGGGTTTTTGAGGTGATTTTGGGGGTTTTGAGGGGATTTAAGAGGTTTGGGGGGTCCTGAGGGGATTTTGGGGGGGATCTCGGGGGTCCTAAGGTGATTTGAGAGGATTTGGGACGGTTTTGGGGGGTCTCGAAGGGATTTTTGGGGAGATCTGAGGTGTCTTGAGGGGATTTTTGGCGGTTTTGGGGGTCCTGAGGGGATTTTGGGGGTTTTGAGGGGATTTGGGGGGTCCTGAGGAGGTTTTGAGAAGATTCGGGAGGTTTTGGGGGTTTTTGGGGATGTTGGGGGGGGGTCCTGAGAGGGTTTGAGGGAGTTTGGGGGGTCCTGAGGGGATTTGGGGGATCCTGAGGGGATTTTGAGGGGATTTGGGGGTTTTGAGGGGATTTTGGGAAATTCTAAGGGGATTTTGAGGGTTTTTGGGGTGATTTGGGGCGGTTTTGGGGGTCCTGAGGGGATTTTGGGGGTTTTGAGGGGATTTGGGGGGTCCTGAGGAGGTTTTGAGAAGATTCGGGAGGTTTTGGGGGGTTTTGGGGATGTTGGGGGGGGTCCTGAGAGGGTTTGAGGGAGTTTGGGGGGTCCTGAGGGGATTTTGAGGGGATTTGGGGGTTTTGAGGGGATTTTGGGAAATTCTAAGGGGATTTTGGGAGTTTTTGGGGTGATTTGGGCGGTTTTGGGGGTCCTGAGGGGTTTTGGGGATGGTTTGGGGGGTCCTGAGGGGATTTGGAGGGTCCTGAGGGGATTTTGGGGGGTCCTGAGGGGGTGTTTGGGGGCGATTTGGGGTTTTTGAGGAGATTTTGGGGGGATTTGGGATGGTTTGGGGGGTCCTGAGGAGATTTTGGGGGGATTTGAGGCGATTTGGGGGGTCCTGAGGGGATTTTGGGGGGATTTGAGGCGATTTTGGGGGTCCTGAGGGGATTTTGAGCAGTTTTGAAGGGATTTAGGCTGGTTTGGGGGAGTCCTGAGGGGATTTTGGGGGGTTTTGGGGATGTTTGTGGGATCCTAAAGGGATTTTTGGGGGATTTGAGGCCGTTTGGGGGGGTCCTGAGGGAGTTTGGGGGGGGATTTAAGGGGATTTGGGGATGTTTGTGGGGCTCTATGAGAATTTTGGGGGGGGATTTGGGGGTTCCTGAAGAGATTTTGGGGGTCCTGTGAGGATTTTTGGGGGGATTTGAGGGATTTGGGGGATCCTGGGGGGGGTTAAAGGGGATTTGAGGGGTCCTGAGGGGATTTTTGGGGGATTTTGAGGATGTTTTGGGAGGTCCTGAAGGGGTTTCGGGTGGTTTGGCAGGTCCTGAGAGGATTTTTGGGGGGATTTTAGGGGATTTTGGGGATTTGGGGGTTTCTGAAGGACTTTTGGGGGGTCATGAGAAGACTTTGGGGGGATTTAAGGAGATTTTGGGGGTCCTGAGAGAATTTTGGGAGGGTTCAGAGGTTCCTGAGAGAGTTTTTGGGTGGTTTGGGGAGATTTTGGGGATCCTGTGGGGATTTTGGGGGGATTTAAGGAGATTTTGGGGGTCCTGAGGGATTTTGAGGGGATTTGGGGCCGTTTGAGGGAATTTAGGGGGGAAATTTGAGGAATTTGGGGAGGTCCTGAGGAGATTTTTGGGGAGATTTAAGGAGATTTGAGTGTTTTAAGAGGATTTTGGGGAGATTTGGAGGTTCCTGAGAGGATTTTGAGGGAATTTAAGGAGAATTTTGGGGTCCCGAGGGGATTTTGGGAGGATTTAAGGGGATTTTTGGGGTCCTGAGGGGGATTTTGAGGGAATTTGGGTTTTCTTGAGGCGATTTTTAGGGTTCCTGAGGTGGATTTGGTGGAATTTAAGGAGATTTTGGGGGTCCTGAGGAAGATTTTTAGGAGATTTAGGGGGATTTGAGTTTTTTTGAGGGGGTCCTGAGGGGATTTTGGGGGATTTAAAGGCATTTTTAGGGTCCTGAGGGGATTTTTGGAGGATTTAAGGGGATTTTTGGGGTCCTGAGGGGGATTTTGGGGCAAAATTTGGGTTATTTTGGGCCAATTTGGGGATTTTCTGTGAGGGAGACAAGGGGGCGTGGCCACAGAAAGGGGCGTGGCCAAATGAGTGTAAGAATGGGGAAAGAAGGCGTGGCCAAGGAGAAAGGGGCGTGGCCTAAGGAAGAAGCGCGGAAGTGGGAAAAGGGGCGTGGCCAAGGGAAAGGGGCGTGGCCAAAGGATCAAGTGGAAACAGGGAAAGGGGCGTGGCCATGGGAAAAGGGGCGTGTCCCTAGGAAGAAATTGGGAAATGGGAAAAGGGGCGTGGCCAAAGGAAGAAGTGTGGAAATGGGAAAAAGGGGCGTGGCCACAGGAAAGGGGCGTGGCCACAGGGAAAGGGCATGTCCCTAGGAAGAAATTGGGAAATGGGAAAAGGGGCGTGGCCACAGGAACAAGAATGGGAAAAGGGGCGTGGCCACGGAAAAGGGGCGTGACCAGAGGAAGAAGGGAAAAGGGGCGTGGCCACAGGGAAAGGGCGTGGCCACAGGGAAAGGGGCGTGGCCACAGGGAAAGGGGCGTGGCCACAGGGAAAGGGCATATCCAAAGGAAGAATTTGGGAAACGGGAAAAGGGGCGTGGCCACAGGAAAAGAGGCGTGGCCAAAGGAACAAGTGTGGAAATGGGAAAAGGGGCGTGGCCATAATAAAGGGGCGTGGCCAGAGGAACAAGTGGAAACGGGAAAAGGGGGCGTGGCCACAGGAAAGGGGCGTGGCCACAAGGAAGGGGCGTGTCCATAGGAAGAAATTGGGAATAGGAAAAGGGGGCGTGGCCACGGGAAAGGGGCGTGGCCAGAGGAACAAGGGGAAAAAGGTTAAGAATGGGAAAAGGGGGCGTGGCCACGGGAAAGGGGCGTGGCCACAAGGAAAGGGCGTGTCCATAGGAAGAAATTGGGAATGGGAAAAGGGGGCGTGGCCACGGGAAAGGGGCGGGGCCAAAGGAACAAGTGTGGGAATGGGAAAAGGGCGTGGCCACGGAAAGGGCGTGGCCCAGTGGGCGTGTCCTGACGTGGCCCCGCCCCCTCAGGAGGAGTTCCGGGGGTTCCTCCCCGAGGAGCTGGAGATGCCCCTCCCCCCACGGCGCTCCCAGAGAGGTCAGTGAGAGACAATGAACCAAAATTAACACCAAATTAACCCCAAATCATCATTAAACTGCCCCAAATCACCCCAAAATCAGCCTAAATCACCCCAAATTATCCTAAATCACCCCAAAATTACCCAAAATCACCCCAAATCACCCTAAAATTACCCAAAAATCCCCCAAAATTCCCCCCAAATCCCCCAAAATTCCCCCCAAATCCTCCTGGGACCCCCCAACCCCGCCTGGGATTTCTCAGGACCCCCCAAAAATCCCCCCAAAATCCCCAAAATCATCCCAAAATCCTCCTGGGACCCCCAAAATCCTCTTGGGACCCCCCAAAATCCCCCAAAGCATCCCAAAATCGTTTTGAGACCCCCAAAATCCTCTCGGGAGCCTCCAAAATGCCCCAAAATGCCCAAAAATCCTCCTGGGACCCCCGAAAATCTTCTTGGGACCCCCGAAAATCATTCCAGGACCCCCAAAATTCACCCAAAATTCCTCCTGGGGCCCCCAAACCCTCCTGGGATTTCTCAGGAGCCCCCAAAATCCCCCTGGGACCCCCCCAAATCTCCCCAAATTTACCCAAAATCCCTCAAAATCCCCCAAATCCCCCCAAAATCCCCCCAAATCCCCTAAATCTCCCCCAAAACCCCCTCAAATCCTCAAAAGTCCCCCAAAACCCCCCAAAATCCCCCCCAAATCCCCCTGACCCGTTTCCCCTCCCCCCACAGGCTCCGGGCTGTTTCCAGGCTCCGCCCCCTCCCCGCCCCGCGCGGGGGGCGTGGCCTCATCGCTCTCGTCCCGCCCACCCCGCCCTAAGCCCCGCCCACCCCGCCCTAAGCCACGCCCCCTCCGCTTTAGGGCCGTGGTTTGGTCCCGGGGGCGGGGCCGAGGGGGCGTGGCCTCGGTCGCTGACTCCGCCCCCCGCGGGGTGCGCAGGGGTGGGCGGGGCCTGCGGCAGTTCGTGATGCCATTGGTCAGCGCCCGCTCGGCTCGGCCAATCAGGCCCCCCAGGAGGTTCGCGGACACGCCCACCCCGGAAGTGAGCCGGGGACAGCCCGGGGACACCCAAAACACACCTGGGGACACCCAAAACACACCTGGGGACACCCGAAATACACCTGGGGACACCTGGGGACACCCTGGGGACACCCGAGGACACCCTGGGGACACCCAAAATTCATCCAGGGATCATCAGGACCCCCATGGGGACACTCAGGACCCCTTTGGGGACACCCGGAGACACCTTGGGGACACCCCAAACACACCTGGGGACACCCCAAACCCCTCCAGGGACCCTCAGGACCCTCTTAGGGCCCCTCAGGACCCCCCGGGGACACCTGGGGACAATCAGGACCCCCCGGGGACACCCAAAGTCACCCAGGACCCCCCAGGGTGCCCCTCCCCCCGCCGGGCTGTCCTGAGGGCGCCCACCTTCCGCTGGGACGGCGATGACGTCACCAAAACGGGCCGTGATGTCATCAAACCCGCCTGTGATGTCATCCAACTGGACTGTGATGTCATCACGCCGGGCCGTGACGTCACCGAAGGAGGTTCCAGGGGTGTCAGAGCGAGCCGTGACGTCATCAAGCCGCCCTGTGACGTCATCAAGCTGTGCGGCGACGTGGCCAGGCCCCTCTATGACGTCATCAAGCCCTCGCGCGTCGTCATCAAGCCGGCCCGTGATGTCATCAGACTCACCCGTGACGTCATCAAACCACCCTATGACGTCATCAAGTCGTCCAGTGACGTCATCAAACCATCATCCTGTGACGTCATTAAGCCATCCTGTGATGTCATCAAACTGTCACCCTGTGACGTCATCGAACCATCATCCTGTGACGTCATCAATGCCACATTCGATGTCACCAAGCCTGGCTGTGACGTCATAAAAGCCGCCTCTGACGTCATCGACCCCGCCCATCACGTGGCTGAACCCACCTGTGACGTCATCAAAGGCGCCAGTGACGTCATCAACCCCGCCCATTATGTGGCTGAACCTGCCTGTGACGTCATCAAAGGTGACAGTGACGTCATCAACGGGAACGGCGACATCTCTGAGGACGGAAGTGACATCATCAATGGCAGTGACGTCATCGGGGACAGCAGTGATGCAATCAGGGACGGCGGTGACGTCATGGAGAGCCAGGATGACGTCACTAAGAGCCACGATGACGTCATAGAGAGCCACAATGACGTCACCGCCGATGCCCCAAGGACACCTGGGGACCCACCCAGGGCTGGCCCCGCCCCCGTGACCCCCAGTGACCCCGGGGTGACCTTTGACCCCGCCCCTCTGACCCTGAGTGACCCCCAGCTGACCCTTGACCCCGGGTTGACCCCTGGCCCCGCCCCCGTGACCCCAAGCGACCTCGGGGTGACCCTTGACCCCGTGGTGACCCCCGGTGACCCCAGGCTGACCCTTGACCCCGTGGTGACCCCCGGTGACCCCAGGCTGACCCCTGGTGAACCCGGACTGACCCTTGGCCCCGCCCCCCTGACCCCCGGTGACCCCGTGGTGACCCTTGACCCCGGGGTGACCCTGGGGCTGCTCCAGGTGACCCTGGGGGGTGACCCCGGGCTGACCCCGCCCGGCCCCGCCCCTTTCCGGCCCCGCCCCTTTTTCCTGCGGCCGCCGCTGATTGGCCCGAGCCCCGCCCACCTCCGGCTCTACCAATCGCTGAGCTCGGGGAGCGCCGTGCTGCCACTTCCGGTGCAGGCCCCGCCCACTTCCGGTCCGAACAACATGGCCGCCCTCCATCCGCTGGGGGGCGCTGTCACCGCCACCATACCCACACCCGGAAGTGACGTCACCAAACAAGAAAGTAGCGGCGGGAAGGCGCCGAGTGACGTCACGGCGAGCCCCGGTGACGTCACGGCGGGGCTGGATGACGTCACGGGGCGGGTGTTCGACCTGCTGAGCCGCGCCCGCCTCCAGCTGGGGAGGATCGACCAATGGCAGAGGGTGCGGACCGGAAACGCCGCGGGGGATTGTGGGAAACACCGCGGGGGGTTCTGGGAAATGTAGGAGAAATTTGTGGGAATTTTGGGGATTTTTTTTTGGAATTTTGGGGGATTTTGAGCGAAATTTTGGGGGATTTGGGGGATTTTTTTTGATTTTGGGAGAATCGAAAGGAAGTTTTAGGAAATTTGAGGGAATTTGGGGGAATTTTCTGGATTTTTTCGGGAATTTGGGGGATTTTGGGGAATTTTGGGGGAATTCAAAGGAAATTTTGGGGAATTTGTGGGAATTTTTTTTGGAATTTTTAGAAATTTGGTGGATTTTTTTGGGAAATTGTCGGGAATTTTGGGGAATTTTTTGGGAAATTTGGGAAAATTTAAGGAAATTTTTCTGGATTTTGGGGAAATGTTGGGAATTTTTTGGAAATTTTGGGGAATTTTGTGATTTTTTTTTAATTTTGTGGAGATTTTGGGGGAATTTTTGAGCAGTTTGAAAAAATTTGGGTTTTCGGGGGTGAAATTTTGGGGAAAATTTGGGGAATTTTGTGGAAACTCAAGAAAATTTCCAGAATTTTGAGGGAATTTTTTGGGAATTTTGAGATTTTGGGGAAAATTTTGGGGAAATTTTGGGGGTTTTGTGGAATTTTCAGGAAATTTTGGGGCAATTTTGTAGGTTTTTTTTCCAAAATTTTGTGGATTTTGGGGGAATTTAAAGGAAACTTTGGGAATTTTGTGGAAATTCTGGAGAAATTTTTAAATTTTGGGGGATTTGGGGAATTTTCAGGGATTTTTTTTTAATTTTGGGTGAATTTTGTGGAATTTTTTTTGAGATTTGTGGATTTGGGGGAAAATTTGGGAATTTTTGAGGCATTTTTTTGGCTCTTTAAAGAATTTTGGGAATTTTTTTGGGATTTTTTGGGGAGATTTGTGGAGTTTTGGGGGAAATTTCTGAATTTTGAGGGAAATTTTGGGAATTTGAAGGAAATTTTGAGGGAATTTAGGGAAATTCTGAAATTTTGAGGAATTTCCTGGTGGTTTTTTTTTCAAATTTGGAGAATTTTGAGGGAATTTGGGGAATTTTGTGGGAATTTTTTGGTTTTTTTATTGAAATTTTGGGTTTTTTGAGAGAATTTTGGAGAATTTTACGGAATTTTTTGGAATTTCGTGGAGATTTTGAGGAATTTTGGGGAATTCAAAGGAACTTTTGGGAAATTTTGGGAAAATTTTTGAAGTTTTGGGGAATTTTTTTTTTAATTTGGGGGTTTTGAGGGAATTTTTGTGGCATTTAATGGAAATTTTGTCGAATTTTGGGGAATTTTATGGGATTTTTTTGGATTTTTTTGGATTTTGTGGAAATTCAGGAAAATTTCTGGAATTTTGGGGGAATTTTGTGAAATTTTTTTGGATATTTGTGGAAATTTGGGGGGAATTTTGGGGCAATTTGAGGAAATTTGGGGGTTTTGGGGGGAAATTTTGGGAGTTTTGTGGAATTTGTGGAAATTTTGGGGAATTTTGGGGAAATTGAGGAAAAACTTCTGGAATATTTGGGGAATTTTGAAGAATTTTGGGATTTTGGGGGGAAATTTCGTAAATTTTTTTTGAAATTTTGTGAAAATTTGGGGAATTTTGTTGGGATTTTGTGGAATTTTTTTTTGAAATTTTGTGGAATTTTTGGGAATTTTGGGAATTTTGTGAATTTTTGTGAATTTTTATGTTAATTTTTATTTATTTTGATTTATTTTTTGCCCCAGGGGGGGTCGGAGGAGCCGCCGGGGGAACCTGGAGAGAAACTGGTCAGAAATTGGGGGAAATTTGGGAAAATTTGGGAAAATTTGGGGAAATTTGGGAAATTTGGGGAAAATTTGAGGAAAATTTGGGAAATTTGAGGAATTTTGGGGAAAAATTTGGGGAATTTTGGGGGAAAATTGGGAGATTTTGGGGAATTTTGGGGGAATTTGAGGAAAAATTGGGGAAATTGGGGAAAATTTGGGGAAATTTGGGGATTTTTGGGACAAATTTGGGGAAAAATTGGGGAATTTGGAGGAAATTTGGCAAAATTTTGAGAAAATTTGGGAAAAATTGGGGGATTTTGGGAAGAAATTTGGGAAATTTGGGTGAAAATTGGATTTGGGAGAAATTTTGGGAGAAATTTGGGGGAATTTTGGGAAAATTTGGGGATTTTGAGGGAAAATTTGGGGAATTTGGGATAAAATTTGGGAAAAAATTTGGTAAATTCGGGTGAAAATTGGGAGAAATTGGGGGAAATTGGAGAATTTTGGTGACAAATTTGGGGAATTTTGGGAGAAATTTGAGGAATTTGGGGAAAATTTGGGGAAATTTGGGAGAATTTTTTTGGAAATTGGGGAAAAATTGGAGAATTTGGGGAAAATCGGGAAAAATTGGGAAATTTGGGTGAAAATTGGGGGAATTTGGGAGAAATTTTGAGGAAGATTTGGGAAATTTTGGGCAAAAATTGAGAATTTGGGAGAAAATTGGATTTTGGGAGAAATTTGGGGAAATTTGAGGAATTTTGGGGAAAAAATTGGGGAATTTTGGGGGAAAACTGGGAGATTTGGGGGAATTTTGGGGGAATTTGAAGAAAAATTGGGGAGATTTGGAGGATTTGAGGGAAAATTGGGACAAATTTGGGGAAAAATTGGGGGATTTGGAGGAAATTTGGCAAAATTTTGAGAAAATTTGGGAAATTTGAGGAATTTTGGGGAAAAATTTGGGGAATTTGGAGGATTTTGGGAAATTTGGGGAAAATTTTGGGAGAAATTTGGGAATTTTGGGAAAATCTGGGGAATTTTGTGAAATTTGGGGGGAATTTGGGGGAGAAATTTGGGGAGTTTTGGGAGAAAATTTGGAAATTGGAAAAATTTGAGGGACTTGGGGAAAAATTGGGACAAATTTGGGGAAAAATTGGGGGATTTGGGAGAATTTTTGGGAAAATTTGAGGAATTTCAGGGAAATTTGGGTTAATTTTGGAATTTTGGAGAAATTTGGGGAATTTGGGAGAAATTTTTGGGATTTTGGGGAAAATTTGGGGGATTTTTTGGGGAAATTTTGGAAAATTTTGAGAGAATTTGGGAAATTTGGGGGAAAATTGGGAAATTTGGGTGAAAATTGGGGGAATTTGGGAGAAATTTTGAGGAAAATTTTGGAAATTTGGGGAATTTTGGGGAATTGGGGGGAAATTTGGGGGAAATTTGGGGTTCCAGGGGGGATTTTTGGGTGAATTTTGGGGGATTTTGGGGGAAATTTGGGAAATTTTGGGGATTTTTGGGGAATTTTGGGGGAATTTTGGGGGATTTTGGGGAAAATTTGAGGGAATTTTGGGATTTTTGGGGAATTTTGGAGGATTTTGGGGTTCCAGGATGGATTTTTGGGGGAAATTTGGAGAAATTTGGGGGAATTTTGTGGGACTTTTGGGTGAATTTGGGGGAATTTGGGGAAAATTTGAGGATTTTTTGGGTAATTTGGGGAATTTTGGAGAAATTTGGGGGAGAATTTGGGGGATTTTTGAGGGTTTTGGGTCGAATTTTGTGATTTTGGGTGGATTTTGGGGGTTTTGGGATGAATTTTTCATGAATTTGGGGCTTTTTTTGGGTTTTGGGTGAATTTAGGTGGATTTTGGATGGAATTTTAGGGGGTTTTGGGGGGGATTTTTTGAGTTTTGGGGCAGATTTTGGGGGGATTTGGGGAGATTTGGGGGGAATTTTGAGACTTTTTGGGAGATTTGGGGGAATTTTGGTGGATTTGGGTGGAATTTTGGGAGTTTTGGGTGGAATTTTAAAGATTTTGGGTAAATTTTGGGGGTTTTGGGTGAATTTTTGGGTTTTGGGGCAGATTTTTTTGGAATTTGGGTGGAATTTTGGGGAATTTTGAGGATTTTGGGTGAATTTTGGGGAATTTGGGTGGAATTTGGGGAATTTGGGTGGGATTTTGGGAATTTCAGGAGGAATTTTGGGATTTTAGGTGGATTTTGGGTGGATTTTGGGTGGAATTTTAAAGATTTTGGGTGAATTTTGGGGGTTTTGGGTGGAATTTTTGGGGAATTTCTGTGGATTTGGGGTTTTTAGGTGGAATTTGGGTGGAATTTTGAGGATTTTGGGTTGAATTTTAAAGATTTTGGGTAAATTTTGGGGGTTTTGGGTGAAATTTTGGGTTTTGGGGCAGATTTTTTTGGAGTTTGGGTGGAATTTTGGGGAATTTTGAGGATTTTGGGTGAATTTTGGGGGTTTTGGGTGGAATTTTGGGGGAATTTCTGTGGATTTGGGGTTTTTAGGTGGAATTTGAGTGGAATTTTGAGGATTTGGGGTGGAATTTTTTGGTTTTGGGGTGGAATTTTGGTTTTTTTGGGTGGAATTTTGAGGATTTTGGTTGAATTTTTGGAGGTTTGGGTGGAATTTGGGGAATTTTAGGGGGAATTTGGGGAATTTGGGAGGATTGGGGGGATTTTTATTTTGAATTTTGGGTTTTTAAGGGGATTTTAGGTGGATTCAAGTGGATTTTGGGTGGATTTGGGGTGGAATTTTGAGGATTTTGGGTGGAATTTTGAGGATTTTGGGTGGAATTTTGGGGAAATTGGGTGGGATTTGGGGAATTTCAGGAGGAATTTTGGGATTTTAGGTGGATTTTGGGTGGATTTTGGGTGGAATTTTAAAGATTTTGGGTGAATTTTGGGGGTTTTGGGTGGAATTTTGGGGAATTTCTGTGGATTTGGGGTTTTTAGGTGGAATTTGGGTGGAATTTTGAGGATTTGGGGTGGAATTTTTTGGTTTTGGGGTGGAATTTTGGTTTTTTTGGGTGGAATTTTGAGAATTTTGGGTTGAATTTTAAAGATTTTGGGTAAATTTTGGGGGTTTTGGGTGAATTTTTGGGGTTTGGGGCAGATTTTTTTGGAGTTTGGGTGGAATTTTGGGGAACTTTGAGGATTTTGGGTGAAATTTTGAGGATTTTGGGTGAATTTTGGGGGTTTTGGGTGGAATTTTGGGGGAATTTCTGTGGATTTGGGTTTTTTAGGTGGAATTTGGGTGGAATTTTGAGGATTTGGGGTGGAATTTTTTGGTTTTTGGGAGGAATTTTGTGGTTTTTTGGGTGGAATTTTGGTTTTTTTTGGAATTTTGGGGTTTTGGGTGGAATTTTGGGAATTTGGGTGGAATTTTGAGGATTCTGGGTGGAATTTTGGGTTTTTTTTGGGTGGAATTTTTTGGTTTTTGGGTGGAATTTTGGGAATTTCAGGAGGAATTTTGGGAATCTGGGTGGAATTTGGGTGGAATTTTGAGGATTTTGGGAGGAATTTTGGGAATTTGGGTGGAATTTTGTGGGGTTTTGGGTGGAATATTTTGTTTTTTGGGTGGAATTTTTGTGTTTTGCTTTTGGGATTTTTTTCCCCACCGGGGCCATTTCAGCCTCTGCCCTTCCAGGAAATTTTTAGGGATAATTTTGGGGCTTTTGGGGCCTTTTTGACCCCCCAAATCCCCCCAGGGCTCCCCCAGGATCAAACACGTCTGCAGGAGAGGCCCCCCCGAGCCCGGGAGCCCCCCCGGAGGTGAGCGACCAAAAAACCCCAAAATTCACCCCAAAAACACCCCAAAATCACCCAAAATCACCCCAAAAATCGACTCAGGGACCCCGAAAACCCCAAAATCAGGGTCAGGGAGCCCAAAAATCCCAAAAAAATCAGCTCAAAATCCCCCAAAATCACCCCAAAAATGGTTCTGGGGGCCCAAAAAAACCTCAAAATTGGGCCCTGGGACCCCAAAAACCCCAAAATTCACCCCAAATCACCCCAAAAATGGTTCTGGGGTCCCAAAAAACTCAAAAATCACCCCAAAAATTGGCTCTGGGACCCCAAAAACCTCAAAATTATCCCCAAAAAACCCTCAAAATCATCCCAAAAATGGCTCTGGGAACCCAAAAACCCCAAAAATCACCCAAAAAATTGGCTCTGGGACCCCAAAAATCCCAAAATTCACCCCAAAAATGGTTCTGGGAGCCCAAAAAACCCCAAAATCCCCCAAAATCCCCTCAAAAGTGGACTCAGGGACCCCAAAAAAACCCCCCAAATCCCCCCCAAATCACCCCAAACTCTTCCAAAATCAACCAAAAAATGATTCTGGGGGCCCAAAAATCCCCCAAAATCACCCCGAAAATGGACTCAGGGACCCCAAAAACCCCCAAAATGGACCCTGGGAGCCCAAAAATCCCAAAATCCCCCCAAATCCCCCCAAAATCACCCCAAAACCTGCTCTGGGACCCCAAAAAAACCCAAAATCTGTTCTGAGACCCCCCAAACCCCCAAAAATGGTTCTGGGACCCCCAAAAAACCCCAAATCACCCCAAAATCCCCTAAAATCACCCCAAAAATGGTTCTGGGGGCCCAAAAAACCCCCAAAATTCACCCCAAAAAACCCCAAAATCCCCCAAAATCACCCCAAAAATGGTTCTGGGACCCCAAAAAACCCAAAATTACCCCAAAACTCCCTAAAGTCACTCCAAAAATGGCTCTGAGACCCAAAAAAACACAAAATTCACCCCAAAAAGGGCTCTGGGACCTCAAAAAATCCTAAAATCTGCTCTGGGACCCCAAAATTCCCCAAAAATCACCCCAAAAGTGGGCTCAGGGACCCCAAAATCACCCCAAAATCTGCTCTGGGACCCCAAAAAAACCCCAAATCACCCCAAAAATGGCTCTGAGAGCCCCAAAAAACCCCAAAATTATCCCAAAAATAGTTCTGGGACCCCAAAAAACCCAAATTCACCCCAAAAAACCCCCAAATCCCCCAAAATTAACCCCAAAAATGGACTCAGGGACCCCAAAAAACCCTAAAAATGGACCCTGGGAGCCCAAAAATCCCCCAAAATCTGCTTTGGGACCCCAAAAAACCCCAAAATCTGTTCTGAGACCCCCAAAGCCCCAAAAATGGGTCCTGGGACCCCAAAAAAACCCAAAATCACCCCAAAAATGGCTCTGGGACCCCAAAAAACCCAAAATTCACCCCAAAAAACCTCAAAATTGGGCCCTGGGACCCCAAAAACCCCAAAATTCACCCCAAAAAACCCCTAAAATCCCTCAAAATCACCCCAAAAATGGACTCAGGGACCCCAAAACCTCCAAAATTCACCCCAAATCCCCCCCAAATCACCCCAAAAATGGTTCTGGGGTCCCAAAAAACTCAAAAATCACCCCAAAAATTGGCTCTGGGACCCCAAAAACCTCAAAATTATCCCCAAAAAACCCTCAAAATCATCCCAAAACTGGCTCTGGGAGCCCAAAAACCCCAAAATTCACCCCAAATCCCCCCAAAAATGGTTCTGGGGTCCCAAAAAACCCAAAAATCACCCCAAAAATTGGCTCTGGGACCCCAAAACCCTCAAAATTATCCCCCAAAAACCCCAAAATTACCCCAAAACTGGCTCTGGGAACCCAAAAACCCCAAAAAATCACCCAAAAAATTGGCTCTGGGACCCCAAAAATCCCAAAATTCACCCCAAAAATGGTTCTGGGAGCCCAAAAACCCCCAAAATCCCCCAAAATCCCCCCCAAAAATGGACTCAGGGACCCCAAAAAAACCCCCCAAATCCCCCCCAAATCACCCCAAACTCTTCCAAAATCAACCAAAAAACGATTCTGGGGTCCCAAAAAACCCAAAAATCACCCCAAAAATGGACTCAGGGACCCCCAAAAAACCTAAAAATGGACCCTGGGAACCCAAAAATCCCCCAAAATCCCCCCAAATCTCCCCAAAATTCCTCCAGGACCCCCCAAATTCCCCCCCAAATCCCCTTTTAACCTCCCCAAATCCCCCCTAAATCCCCCCAGGACCCCCAAAATCCCCCCAGGACCCCCCAAAATCCCCCCAAATTCCTCCAAATCCCCTTTTACCCTCCCCAAATCCCCCAAATCCCCCCTAAATCCCCCCCAAACTTCCTCAAATCCCCCCAGGACCCCCCAAAATCCTCCCAGGACCCCCCAAATCCTCCCTAAACCCCCTTTTAATCTCCCCAAATCCCCCCAAAATCCCCCTGGGACCCCCCAAATCCCCCCTAAATCCCCTTTTAGCCTCCCTGGGTCCTTTTAGGACCCCCCCAAATCCCCTCAAATCCCCCCAAAATCCCCCCAAAATCCCCTTTTAACCTCCCCAGATTCTCTCAGGACCCCCCAAATCTCCCCAAACTCCCCAAATTCCCCGAAATCCCCTTTTAACCTCCCAAAATCCCCCCAAATCTTCCCCAAATTCCCCCCAAATCCCCTCAAAATCCCCCCAAATTCCTCCAAATCCCCCCCAAAATCCCCCCAGGACCCCCAAAATCCCTCCAGGACCCCCAAAAATCCCCCCAAATTCCTCCAAATCCCCTTTTACCCTCCCAAAATCCCCCCTAAATGCCCCCTAAATCCCCCCCAAATTCCCTCAAATCCCCCCGGGACCCCCCAAAATCCCCCCAGGACCCCCCAAATCCTCCCTAAACCCTCTTTTAATCTCCCCAAATCCCCCCAAATCCCCCCAAAATCCCCTTTTAACCTCCCCAGATTCTCTCAGGACCCCCCAAAACCCCCCAAATCTCCCCCAACCCCCACAAATTCTCCCAAATCCTCTTGGGACTCCCCCAAACCCCCCAAATTCCCCCAAATCCCCTTTTAACCTCCCAAAATACCCCCAAATCTTCCCCAATTTCGCCCTCAATTCCCCCCAGGACCCCCCAAAATCCCCCCAAATTCCCTTTTACCCCTCCAAATTCCCCCAAATCCCCCCTAAATCCCCCCCAAACTCCCTCAAATCCCCCCAGGACCCTCCAAATCCCCCAAAATCCCCTCAAATCCCCCCAAATCCCCCCAAATTCCTCCAAATCCCCCCCAAAATCCCCCCAGGACCCCCAAAATCCCCCCAAAATCCCCTCAAATCCCCCCAAATCCCCCCAAATTCCTCCAAAATCCCCCCACCTCCAACCCCCTCCCCTCAAAAAAAAAAAAAAATCTAATTTTAATTTATTATTTTTTTGTTTCCAGATTCTCTGTCCGAAGCCAAACGGCCCCGGGCGGGCCCCGCCCCTCCCCCCACCCCTCCCCCTCCCCCCTTTGCGGCCCCTCCCCCAGCCGGGGGGGCTCCCGGGGGGTCCCGGGCCCGGCGGGGCCCGCGGGGGTCGCGGGGGTCGCGCTGCGGGCGGTGCCGGGGCTGCCGCCGGAGCCAGGACTGCGCCCACTGCCCCAATTGTCGGGATAAACCCAAATTCGGGGGGCCCAACACCAAAAAACAGTGCTGCGTGTGAGTGCAAAAATGGGGGGAAAAAAGCAGAATTCGGGAAAAAAAATTGGGGAAAAAATGGAGAAAATTTGGGGGAAAAATGGGGAAAAAATTGGGGAAAAAATGCGGAAAAATTGAAAAAAAAAATTGAAAAAAAAGGAGAAAAAGTGGGTGAAAAATGGCAAGAAAAGGATAAAAAATGGGAATAAGGTGGGGGAAAAATGGAGGAAGTTTGAGGAAAAGTTGGAGAAAAATTGGTGAAAATATGGGAAAAAAAATGGGGAAAAAAGGAGAAAAAGTGGGGAAAAATTAGGGGAAAATGGAAAAAAATTGGGGAAAATGTGGGGGAAAAAGGGGGAAAAGTTGGGGAAAAATTGGTGAAAAAATGGGAAAAATTGGGGAAAAATTGCAGAAAAAAATGAGGAAAAAATGGGGAAAATTTGGGAGAAAATTGGGAAAAAATGGGAGAAAAATTCTGCAAAAAATGGAGGAAATTGTGCAAGAAATTGGGGGAAATTTGGGGTGAAATTGGGGGGATTTGGGGGAGATTTGGGGCGAATTGGGGGATTTGGGGCGGTGCCGGAGCCAGGACTGCCCCACTGCCCCAATTGTCGGGATAAACCCAAATTCGGGGGGCCCAACACCAAAAAACAGTGCTGTGTGTGAGTGGAAAAATGGGGGAAAAAACTGAAATTAAATGGGGAAAAAATTGAAAAAAAAATGGGGGAAAATTGGGGGAAAAATGGGGAAAAATTGGGGAAAAAATGCGGAAAAATTGAAAAAAAAAATTGAAAAAAAAGGAGAAAAAGTGGGTGAAAAATGGCAAGAAAAGGATAAAAAATGGGAATAAGGTGGGGGAAAAATGGAGGAAGTTTGAGGAAAAGTTGGAGAAAAATTGGTGAAAATATGGGAAAAAAATGGGGAAAAAAGGAGAAAAAGTGGGGAAAATTTAGGGGAAAATGGAAAAAAATTGGGGAAAATGTGGGGGAAAAATAGGGAAAAGTTGGGGAAAAGTTGGGGAAAAATTGGTGAAAAAATGGGAAAAATTGGGGAAAATTGGAGAAAAAATGGGGGGAAAATGGAAAAAATGAAAATAAAAAAGGGGAAAAATGGGGGAAAAGTGGGTAAAAAATTGAAAAAAAAAAGGGGAAAAATGGAGAAAAGTTGGGTAAAAGTTGGAGAAAAGTTGGAGAAAAAGTGAAAAAGATTTGGGGAAAATTGGAGAAAAAATGGGGAAAATACGTGGAAAAATTGAAATAAAAAAGGGGAAAAATGGGGAAAAAGTGGGTAAAAAATTGAAAAAAAGGGGAAAAAATGGGGAAAATGTGGGGGAAAATCGTGGAAAAAGGTGGGGAAAGTTGGAGAAAAATTGAAAAAAATTTGGGGAAAATTGGAGAAAAAATGGGGGAAAAAAGGAGAAAAAGTGGGGGAAAAGTGGGGAAAAATTAGGAGAAAATGGAAAAAATTTGGGGAAAATGTGGGGGGAAATTGGGGAAAAGTTGGGGAAAAGTTGGAGAAAAATTGGTGAAAAAATGGGAAAAATTGGGCAAAAAATGGGGAAAAAATGAAATAAAATTGAGAAAAAAATGGGGAAATTTTGGGGGAAAATTGGGAAAAAATGGGAGAAAAATTCTGCAAAAAATGGAGGAAATTGTGCAAGAAATTGGGGGAAATTTGGGGTGAAATTGGGGGGATTTGGGGGAGATTTGGGGCGAATTGGGGGATTTGGGGCGGTGCCGGAGCCAGGACTGCCCCACTGCCCCAATTGTCGGGATAAACCCAAATTCGGGGGGCCCAACACCAAAAAACAGGGATGGGGGGGAGTGGAAAAATGAGATAAAATAATGAGGAAAATTGGGGAAAAAGTTGGGGGAAATTTGGGAAAAATATGGGGAAAAATTGAAAAAAAAAAATTGGGGAAAAAATAGGGAAAAATTCAAGAAAAATGTGAATTAAAAGGGAAAAAAATTGATAAAAAAAGAAGAAAAAGTGGGGAAAATTTGGGGGGAAATGGAGGAAAATTGGGGAAAATGTGGGGGAAAAATGGAGAAGAGTTGGGGAAAAGTTGGAGAAAAATTGAAAAAAAATTGGGGAAATTTTGAAAAAAATTTGGGGAAAAAGTGGAGAAAAAGTGGGGAAAAAGTGGGGAGAAATTGGAGAAAAATTGGGGAAAATGTGGGGGAAAAATGGGGAAAAGTTGGGGGGAAAAGGGAAAAAAATTGGGGGAAAGCTGAAAAAAATTGGGGAAAAAATGGGGAAAAAATGGGGAAAATGCGTGGAAAAATTGAAATAAAAAAAGGGGAAAAATGGGGAAAAAGTGGGGGAAAAATGGAGAAAAAAGGGGAAAAAATGGGGAAAATGTGGGGGAAAAATGGGGAAAAAAGGGGGAAAAGTTGGAGAAAAATTGGTGAAAAAATGGGAAAAATTGGGGAAAATTGGAGAAAAAATGGGGGGAAAATGGAAAAAATGAAAATAAAAAAGGGGAAAAATGGGGGAAAAGTGGGGGGAAAAATGAGGAAAAAAGGGGGAAAAGTTGGAGAAAAATTGGGAAAAAATTGGGGGAAAAATGGGGAAAAATTGGGGAAAAAATGAGGAAAAAATGAAATTAGAAAGGGGAAAAATGGGGAAAAAGTGGGGGAAAGTTGGAGAAAAATTGGGGAAAAATTGCGGAAATTTTCAGATGAAAAGATGAAAAAATGGGGAAAAAATGGATAAAAAAGGAGAAAAAGTGGGGAAAATGGGGGAATTTGGGAGAAATTTGAGGAAATTTTGGAAAAAATTGGGGAAAATTTGGAGAGAATTTGGAAAAATTTTCGAGGAATTTTGGGGAAATTTGAGCGAAATTTTGAGGAAATTTTGGGGAAAAAAAAAAGGGAAAAAAAAATAGGAAAATTTTGGGGGAGATTTGGGAAAAATTGAGGAGGAATTTTGGTGCTTTTTGGGGTTTTTTTGGGGGGAATTTTGGGATTTTTTTGGGAATTTTGGAGCCCCTGAATCCCCTCCCCTCCCCCCCTCAGGCTCCGACGCTGCGACAAAATCGAGGCCCGAAAACTGGAACGGCTCGGGAGGAGAGGTGGGAATGGGGGGGACTGGGGGACTGGGGGGGACTGGTTTATACTGGGAGGGAACTGGGAGGGCGCTGCAGTTCCCAAAGTGGCCACCAGGGGGAGCTCGTGGAGACACTGGGAGTTCATTGAGGGGAACTGGGAGGGACTGGGAGGGACTGGGGGGGACTTGAAGGGGTTAAAAGGGGACTTGGGGTTACTGGTTTATATTGGGAGGGAACTGGGAGTTACTGGGAGGTTACTGGTTTATACTGGGAGTTACTGGGAGGGCGCTGCAGTTCCCAAAGTGGCCACCAGGGGGAGCCGGGGAGACACTGGGAGTTCATTGAGGGGAACTGGGAGGGACTGGGACAAACTGGGAGGGGACTGGGAGTCACTGGTTTATACTGGTTTATACTGGTTTGGGGTTGAGGTCACTGGTCTGGACTGGTTTGGGGTTGGGGTCACTGGCCTATACTGGTTTATACTGGTTTGGGGGTTGGGGTCACTGGTTTGGGGTTGGGGTCACTGGTTTATACTGGGAGGGGATTTGGGGTTACTGGTCTGGACTGGTTTGAACTGGGATCGGGGGTCGGAGGCTTTTGGGGGTTTTGGGGGGATTTTTTGGGGGTTTTGGGAGCCCCTTCCCCATCCCAAAATGTCCCCAAAATGTCCCCAAATCCCTCCCAGGACCCTGAAATCCCCGCAAAATGTCCCCAAATCCCCCCAAATGTCCCCAAATGCCCCCAAAATTCCCCCCAAATCTCCCTCAGGACCCCCAAAATGTCCCAAAAATCTCCCCAAATCCCCCCAAATGTTTCCAAATCCCCCCAAAATTCCCCCCAAATTTCCCCCAAGACCCCTCAAATTCCCCCCGAAATGTCCCCAAATCTCCCCAAAATCTCCCCAAATCCCCCCAAAATGTCCCCAAGTCCCCTCAGGACCCCCCAAAATCTCCCCAAATTCCCCCAAAATGTCCCCAAATGCCCCCGAAATGTCCCCAAGACCCCCGAAATGTCCCCAAGACCCCCGAAATGTCTCTAATTCCCCTCAAAAATGTCCCAAATTGTCCCCAAATCTCCCCAAATTTCCCAAATCCCCCCAAAATTTCCCCCAGGACTTTTCAAATCCCCCCCAAAATGTCACCAAATGGCCCAAAATGTCCTCAAATCCCCCGGAAATGTCCCCAAATCTCCCCCAGGACCCCCTGAATGTCCCCAAAATGTCCCCAAATGTCCCCAATGTCCCAAAATCTTCCCCAAATGTCCCCAAATCCTCCCCAGGACCCCCAAAATCTCCCCAAATCCCCCCCAAATGTCCCCAAATGTCTCCAAATGGCCCCAAATCACCCAAATGTCCCCAGGACCCCAAAAATGTCCCCAAATGCCCCAAATGTCTCCAAATCCCCCCAAAATCTCCCCAAATTTCCCCAAAACCCCCCCCAAATCTCCCTCAGGACCCCAAAAATGTCCCTAAATGTCCCCAAATGTCCCCAAAATCTCCCCAAATCCCCCAAAAATGTCCCAAATGTCCCCAAATGTTTCCAAATCCCCCCAAACTTCCCCCAAGACCCCTCAAATTCCCCCTAAAATGTCCCCAAATCCCCCCAAAATCCCCTCAGGACCCCCCAAAATCTCCCCAAATCCCCCAAATGTCCTCAAATCCCCTCAGGACCCCCCAAAATCTCCCCAAATTCCCCCAAATCCCCCTCAGGACCCCCAAAATCCCCCCCAAATGTCCCCAAATGTCCCCAAATCCCCTCCCCCACTGTCCCTGAATGTCCCCAGGCCCCTCCCCCTCCCCCCATCCCCAGGTACGACCCCTCCCCGCCCCTCCCCCACCCCCAGGTGTGGCCCCTCCCCCTCCCCGCCCCTCCCCCCACCACGTGTGACCCGCACGGGACAGGGACAGGCCCGGTACCGGGGACGGGGGGTTTGGGGGGATTTGGGGGGTCCCGAGACGATTTGGGGGGATTTTGGGGGGATTTTGGGGGGTCTCGAGAGGATTTTGGGGGGTCCCGGGGGGATTTGGGGACATTTTGGGGGGGATTTGGGGGGTCCTGGGGGAATTTGAGGACGTTTGGGGGGTCCCGGGGGAGATTTGGGGCCATTTGGGGACATTTGGGGGAATTTGGGGGAATTTGGGGAGGATTTGGGGGGTCTCGAGAGGGTTTGGGGACATTTTGGGGGGTCCTGGGGAGGATTTGGGACCATTTGGGGGGATCTGGAGTGTCCTGGGGGGATTTTGGGGGGTCCCGAGGGGATTTAGGGGGATTTTGGGGGATGGTGGAGGGGATTTGAGGACTTTGGGGGGGTCCCGAGGGGATTTGGGGACATTTTGGGGGTCCTGGGGAGGATTTGGAGATATTTGGGGACATTTTGGGGACATTTTGGAGGGTCCCAAGGCGGTTTGGGGGGATTTTGGGGGGTCCCGAGGGGATTTTGGGGGGATTTGGGGGGATTTGGGGGGTCCTGGGGGGGATTTGGGGACATTTTGGGGGGATTTGGGAGGATTTGGGGGGATTTTGGGGGGTCTCGAGAGGATTTGGGGGGATTTGGGGACAATTTGGGGGGTCCTGGGGGGTATTGGGGCCATTTGGGGACAATTTGGGGGGTCCTGAGGGGAATTTAGGGACATTTTGGGGACATTTTGGGGGGTCCAAGGAACGTTTGGGGACATTTAGAGGGTCCTGGGGGGGATTTGGGGACATTTGGGGACATTTTGGGGGGTCCTGGGGACATTTGGGGGGGATTTTGGGGGTCCTGGGAGAGATTTGGGGACATTTGGGGGGATTTTGGGACCATTTGGGGGGATTTGGGGGAATTTGGGGGAATTTGGGGGGTCCCGGGTGGGATTTGGAGAAAATTTGGTAAAAATTTTGGGTATTTTGGGGCTCTTGGGGGGGGATTTTTAAAGAATTTGGACGATTTTGGGTGATTTCAAGAGGATTTATTTTTTATTTTGGGTGATTTTTAAGGATTTTTTTTCGGATTTTGGCAGAATTGGGGCAATTTTTTTTAATTTTTAATTTATTTTGGTGGATTTTGGGTGGATTTTTTAACATTTTCTCTGATTTTCGGTGGATTTCACTGAATTTCCAGCAGATTTTTTTGGATTTTGGGTGAATTATTTTGGATTTGGGACAATTTTGGGTGGATTTTTCAGGATTTTGAGTGGATTTTTTTTATTTGGGTGGATTTTATCTGATTTTGGGTGGATTTTTTAGGATTTTTGGTGGATTTGGGTGGATTTTTAGTTGATTTTTTAGGATTTTAAGTGGATTTTTTTGATTTTGAGTGGATTTTTTAGGATTTTCAGTGGCTTTTTTTGATTTTGGGTGGATTTTTTAAAAGATTTTGGCTGATTTCAAGTGGATTTTTTTTGGATTTGGGGTGTTTTTTTAGATTTGGGCTAATTTTTAGTGGATTTTTTGTGATTTTGCGTTGATTTTTTAGTATTTTAAGTGGATTTTTTTGATTTTGGGTGGATTTTTCAGGATTTTGGGTGGAGTTTTTGGATATTGGATGAATTTTATCTGATTTCAAGTAGATTTTTTTTAGAATTTTGTCTGATTTGGGGTGGATTTTGCTCAATTTCCAGCAGATTATTTTGCATTTTGAGTGGGGTTTTTAAGATTTTGGCTGATTTGAGGTGGATTTTTATGGATTTTGGGTGGATTTTTAAAAGGTTTTGGGGGATTTTGTCTAATTTTGACTGATTTGAGGTGATTTGGGGCGGATTTTTTAATATTTTGACCAACTTAATGTGAATTTTTCCCTCTTTCCCACCTCCCCTCTATAAATATATTTCCAATTTCACCAAATTTTAACAAAATTTCCCATTTTTTCTCATTTTCCCCCCAGGCCGAGTCCCCCTGGGGACTCCAGGGATGATTTGGGTGGAATTTTAGTGGATTTTTTAGGATTTTGAGAGGATTTTTTTGGATTTTGAGAGAATTTTTTAAGCTTTTGGGTGGATTTTTAAAGATTTTTATCTGATTTTCGGTGGATTTTGGCTGATTTTGAGCGGATTTTTTTGATTTCGAGTCGATTTCATGGGATTTTGAGTAAATTTTGGATAATTTGAGGTGGATTTTTCTGGATTTTGGCCGATTTTTGGTGCATTTTTCAGGATTTTCAGTGGGTTTGGGTGGATTTTGAGTGAATTTTTTTAGGATCTTGGGTGGATTTTTTGGAGTTTGGGTGGATTTTGTCCGACTTTGGGCGGATTTGGGTGATTTTAATTGGATTTTTTTGAATTTTTCTCTGATTTTGGGTTGATTTTGGCTGATTTTGAGTCGATTTTTTAGGATTTTGAGTGGATTTTTTTTGGATTTTGGCTGATTTTGGCTGATTTTGGGTGGATTTTCTCTGATTTTGGGTGGAATTTTCAGGATTTTGGGTGGATTTCATGGGATTTTGAGTAAATTTTGGAAGATTTGGGGTGGATTTTTTTTGATTTGCGTGGACTTTTTAAGATTTTGGCTGATTTTGGGTGGATTTTTCAGCATTTTGGGTGAACTTTTTTGGCTTTGGGCTGATTTTGGGTGGATTTGGACTAATTTTAAGCGATTTTTTTCGGATTTTGAGTAAATTTTTCACTATTTCAATTAATTTAACATAAATTTATCCCATAATTCCCCCAACCCCTTTATAAAATCTCTACAATTCCCCAAATTTTAACAAAATTTCCCATTTTTTCTCTGTTTTCCCCCCAGGCCGAGCCCCCCCAAATTTGGGTGGATTTTTTTGGATTTTGGGTGGATTTTTTTGGATTTTGGGTGGATTTGGGTGGATTTTTAGTAAATTTTTAATGATTTTAACTGTTTTTTTTTTGATTTTGGGTGGATTTTTCTGATTTTGAGCGGATTTTTCCGGACTTTGGGTGGATTTTGGCTGATTTTGGGTGGATTTTCTCTACTTTGGATGATTTGGGCTGATTTGAAGTAATTTTTGGCTGATTTTGAGTTGATTTTTTAGACTTTTAAGTGGATTTATTTTGATTTTGGGTGGATTTTTTCAGATTTTGAGTAAAATTTTCAACATTTTGACCAATTTAACATAAATTTTTCCCTCTTTCTCCCCTCCCCTCTATAAAATTTTTCTAATTTTCCCCAAATTTTAACAAAATTTCCCATTTTTTCTCTGTTTTCCCCCCAGGCCGAGCCCCCCCCCGCCCCCCCGGGGACTCCGGGGACGATTCGGGTGACGAGGGGGGGGACAGTGGGGGAGGGGCGGCCCAGGGGGACATGGGGGACACCGAGGGGGGGGGAGGGGACACGGGGGACGCCCCTCCCCCACCCCGGAGATCCCTCAGGCCCCGCCCCCAGAACCCGCCCAGCCCCCCCCGGGGACAGCCCGGGGACCCCGCGGGGGACACGAACGGTGAGTGACACGGGGGACAGGGGGGGGGACAGTGGGGACATTGGGGACATTGGGGACACTGGGGACATTGGGGACATTGGGGACATTGGGGACATTGGGGACATTAGGGACATTGGGGACAGTGGGGACATTGGGGACAGTGGGGACATTGGGGGGAATGAGGGGACAGTGGGGACATTGGGGACAATGAGGACAGAGGGGACAATATTTGGGGACATTGGGGACATTGGGGGGTTTGGGGGCATTGGGGACATTTGGAGGGAGTGGGGACTTTGGGGACACTGGGGACATTGGGGATGTCGGGGAGGTTGAGGACATTTGGGGACATTGGGGACATTGTGGAGATTGGGGACATTTGGGGACATTGGGGACTTTGGGGGACAATGAGGGGTTTGAGGACACAGGGGACAGAGGGGACAATTAAAGGATATTTGGGGACATCGGGGGACATTGGGGACATTGAGGGGGTTGGGGGGATTGGGGACATTGGGGACAATTAAAGGATATTTGGGGACATTGGGGGGATTTGGGGGGGATTGGGGACATTTGGGGACAATGAGGGGTTTGGGGACACAGGGGACAGAGGGGACAATTAAAGGATATTTGGGGATGTTGGGGACATTGGGGACATTGGGGGGATTGAGGGGATTTGGGGACATTGGGGTCATTGGGGACATTGGAGACACAGGGGACACTGGGGACATTTGGGGGTGTTTGGGGACATTTGGGGACCTTGGTGACATTGGGGACATTGAGAGGGTTGGGGACATTGGGGACAGAGGGGACATTGGGGACGTCAGGGGGGTTGAGGACATTTGGGGACAGTGGGGACATCAGGGAGAGTTGGGGACATTTGGAGGGATTGGGGACATTGAGGGGTTTGGGGACATTGGGGACATTTGGAGGGATTGGGATATTTGGGGACATTGGGGACAATTAAAGGACGTTGGGGACAGTGGGGACACTGGGCACAGGGGGGATATTGGAAGGGTTGGAGACATTTGGGGACATTGAGGGGATTGGGGGAGTTGGGACATTTGGGGACATTGGGGACACTGGGAGAGTTCTGTCCCCGAAGTGTCCCCAGGTGTCCCCAGGTGTCCCCAGGTGTCCCCAGGTGTGACTCAGGTGTGTCCCCTCCCCCCCCCCAGACTCCCCCCCCGATTTCGGCCCCGCCCCTTTGCCGAGGCCCCGCCCCCTCCAGCCGCTGCTGCAGCTCCGGGCCCGACGGAGGGCGGTGCAGGTACCGGGGGCGGGGCTTAGATACAGGGGCGGGGCTTAGATACAGGGGCGGGGCTTAATCACAGGGGCGGGGCTTAAACACAAGGGGCGGGGCTTAGATACATGGGCGGGGCTTAGATACAGGGGCGGGGCTTACACAGGGGGCGGGGCTTAAACACAGGGGCGGGGCTTAAACACAGGGGCGGGGCTTAGATACAGGTGGCGGGGCTAAAGTGCAAGGGGCGGGGCTTACACAGGGGGCGGGGCTTAACACAGGGGCAGGGCTTAAGTAGAGAGAATGCAAAGGGGGCGGGGCTAAATCAGAGGGGCGGGGCTTAAACAGGGGTGGGGCTTAAACCGGGGCGGGGTTTAAAAAGGGGCGGGGCTTGAATGAGGTGGGGCTAAAATAGATATTAGGCAAAAGGGGTGGGGCTAAAATAGAGGGGGCGGAGCGAAAATAGAGGGGCGGGGCTAAAATGGGGTGGGGCTGAATTACAAAAGGAGGAGGTAAAATAGGGGGCGGGGCTAAAATACAGGGGGCGGGGCTAAAAGAAAACGCTGGGGCTAAAACAGGAAGAGGAGGCAAAAGGGGCGGGGCTAAAACAGTGGGGCGGGGCTAAAATAGAGGGAGAAAAGTCAAAAGGGGCGGGGCTAAAACAGGGCGGGGCCCAATCAGAGGGCGGAGCTTAATCAGGGACGGCTCCTAAACAGGGGGCGGGGCTAAAATAGCAGGAGAGGAGGAAAAGGGGTGGGGCTAAAATAGAGGGGCGGGGCTAAAATAGGGGCGAGGTTAAAGTAAAGGGGGCGGGGCTAAAAATTGGGAAAGAGGCTGAAATTCCGGATGGGGGAGGGGCCAAAATTTGGGTGGGGGAGGGGCCTAAAAGCTGGGCTGGGGGAGGGGCTGAAATGGGAAGGGAGGAAATGAAAATTTAGAGTGGGGGAGGGGCCAAGAATTGGGGGGTGGGGCCAAAATTCTGGGGGGAGGGGCCAAAATTGGGCTGGGGGAGGGGCCAAAATTTGGGGTGGGGGGAGGGGAAAACCCTAAATGGGGGAGGGGCTAAAATTGGGGGGAGAGGTCAAATTTTGGGGTGGGGGAGGGGCCGAAATGGGGGTGGGGGAGGGGTGAAGGTATAAATTTAGGGGTGGGGGAGGGGCCCGAGGCCTGACCCCTCCCCCTCCCCTCCCCCCCCCAGGATTGGGGCCCCCCCGGAGGTTCCGGCCCCGCCCAGAACGGGTGGGGGAGGGGCCGGGCCGGCGATGGGGGAGGGGCGGGGACCCGGCTCCGAGTGGATTTCAAGGTGAGACCCTTCCCCAAAATACCCCAAAAATAGACCAAAAATAGCCAAAAAATAGTCCAAAATTATCTCAAAATTATCCCAAAAATGGCCCAAAAAAAGCCCCCAAAAAGTTGAAAAATATCCCCAAAAATATTCACAAAATAGCCCAAAAATAGCCCCAAAATAGCCCAAAAATATCCTGAAAATATCCCAAAAATGTCCCCAAAAATTTCCCCAAAATACCCCAAAAAATCCCCATAATGGCCCCAAATTATCCCAAAATTATCCCAAAAATAGCTCAAAAATAGCCCCAAAAATTTCCCAAAAAATAGCCCAAAATAGCCTAAAAATAGCCTAAAACCAGCCCAAAAATATCCCAAAAATATCCCAAAAATATCCCAAAAATATCTCAAAATAGCCCCAAAAAAGCTCAAAAAATCCCAATAATACCCCAAAAATATCCCAAAAATATCCCAAAAATACCCCAAAAAAATGTCCCAAAAATAGCCCCAAAAATAGCCCCAAAAAATCCAAAAATATTCCAAAATTTTCCCCAAAATGTCCTAAAAATATCCCAAAAAATCCCAAAAATACCCAAAAAATACCCCAAAAATACCCCAATTTTTTTTTGATTTTTTTTTTTTTGTTTGTTTGTTTTTTTTTGGATTCCTGAGCCCAAATTTTGAGTTTTTAAAGGGGAATTTTGTGTCTCCCCCAGGAGGACTCGGCCCTGGACAACGTTTGGCTGATGGGGGGTCTGAGCGTCCTGAGCTCGGTGCCCGTCACGGCGCCCCTGCTGTGTCTGCTCTGCGCCTCCAAGGGCCAACACAAGGTACAAAAAAATAAAATTTGGGGGGAAATTATGAAATTTCGGAGGGTCTTGAAAATCTCAAAAAAAACCCGGTGAAAATCGCAAAAAAAATGAGGCGAAAATCGCAAAATTTGATGATTTTTGAGGGATTTTTTGGGGATTTTTTATGGATTTAATTTGATTTTTTAATGCGATTTTTTGTTGAGGTTTTATTGGGGTTTTATTGGGGTTTTATTGGGATTTTAATGGAGTTTTTTTGGAGATTTTAATGAGGTTTTATTGGGATTTTTAATGGGTTTTTAATGGGGTTTTTAACGGGATTTTTAGTGGGATTTTAATGGGGTTTTATTGGGATTTTTATTGGGATTTTATTGGGATTTTTAATGGGATTTTTGATGGGATTTTTAATGGATTTTTGATGGGGTTTTATTGGGAGTTTATTGGGATTTTTAATGGGTTTTTATTGGGTTTTTAATGGGATTTTTTTAGGATTTTTAAATGGATTTTTAATGGGTTTTTAATGGGAATTTAAATGGGATTTTATTGGGATTTTTAATGGGATTTTATTGGGATTTTTAATGGATTTTTGATGGGAGTTTTAATAGGATTTTTAGTGGGATTTTTTTGGGATTTTAATGAGTTTTTATTGGGATTTTAGTGGGTTTTTAGTGGGATTTTAATGGGTTTATAGTGGGATTTTTAGTGGGATTTTATTGGGATTTTATTGGGGTTTTTTTGGGTATTTATTGGGATTTTAATGAGGTATTAATGGGATTTTATTGGGATTTTAATGGGATTTTTGATGGGATTTTTAATGGGATTTTTAATGGGATTTTATTGGGATTTTAATTGGATTTTAATGGAGTTTTATTGGGGTTTTAATGGAATTTTTTTGGGATTTTAAATGGGTTTTTAGTGGAATTTTCAATAGGATTTTAATAAGTTTTTATTGGGATTTTTAATGGATTTTTGATGGGGTTTTATTGGGGTTTTTAAAGGGATTTTTAATGAGATTTTTAATGGGATTTTATTGAGATTTTTAATGGATTTTTAATGGGATTTTATTGAGATTTTTAATGGATTTTTAATGGGATTTTAATGGATTTTTGGTGGATTTTTATTGGGATTTTTAATGGATTTTTGATGGGTTTTTTGATGGGATTTTTAATGGGATTTTTATGGGATTTTTAAATGGATTTTTAATGGGTTTTTAATGGGATTTTTAATGGGATTTTTGATGGGATTTTTAATGAAATTTTTTTGGGATTTTAAATGGGGTTTTTTGGGGATTTTAATGGAGTTTTTTTGGAGATTTTAATGAGGTTTTATTGGGATTTTTAATGGGTTTTTAATGGGGTTTTTAACGGGATTTTTAGTGGGATTTTAATGGGGTTTTAATGGGACTTTTAATGGATTTTTAAATGGATTTTTAATGGCTTTTTATTGGGATTTTAAATGGATTTTTGTAGGTTTTTAATGGGATTTTTAATGGTACTTTTAATGGGATTTTATTGGGATTTTAATGGGATTTTTGATGGGATTTTTAATGGATTTTTGATGGGGTTTTATTGGGGTTTTATTGGGATTTTTAATGGGATTTTTAATGGGTTTTTATTGGGTTTTTTATGGGATTTTTTTGGGATTTTAATGGAATTTTTTTGGAGATTTTAATGAGGTTTTATTGGGATTTTTAATGGGTTTTTAATGGGATTTTTAACGGGATTTTTAGTGGGATTTTAATGGGGTTTTATTGGGATTTTTATTGGGATTTTTTTTGGGATTTTTAATGGGATTTTTTTTGGGATTTTTAATGGATTTTTGATGGGGTTTTATTGGGGTTTTATTGGGAGTTTATTGGGATTTTTAATGGGTTTTTATTGGGTTTTTAATGGGATTTTTTTGGGATTTTAATGGAATTTTTTTGGAGATTTTAATGAGGTTTTATTGGGATTTTTAATGGGATTTTAATGGGATTTTTAACGGGATTTTTAGTGGGATTTTAATGGGGTTTTAATGGGACTTTTAATGGATTTTTAAATGGATTTTTAATGGCTTTTTATTGGGATTTTAAATGGATTTTTGTAGGTTTTTAATGGGATTTTTAATGGTATTTTATTGGGATTTTAATGGGATTTTTGATGGGATTTTTAATGGATTTTTGATGGGGTTTTATTGGGAGTTTATTGGGATTTTTAAATGGATTTTTAATGGGTTTTTAATGGGATTTTTAATGGTATTTTATTGGGATTTTAATGGGATTTTTGATGGGATTTTTAATGGATTTTTGATGGGGTTTTATTGGGGTTTTATTGGGATTTTTATTGGGATTTTAATGGGATTTTTGATGGGATTTTTAAAGGATTTTTGATGGGGTTTTAATGGGATTTTTAATGAGATTATTTAATGGGATTTTATTGAGATTTTTAATGGATTTTTAATGGGATTTTAATGGATTTTTGGTGGATTTTTATTGGGATTTTTAATGGATTTTTGGTGGATTTTTATTGGGATTTTTAATGGATTTTTGATGGGTTTTTTGATGGGATTTTTAATGGGATTTTTATGGGATTTTTGATGGGTTTTTATTGGGATTTTTATTAGGATTTTTAATGGGATTTTAGTGGGTTTTTAATGGGATTTTTTTGGGATTTTTAATGGATTTTTAGTGGGATTTTTTGGGGATTTTTAATGGGATTTTTAATGAAATTTTTTTGGGATTTTAAATGGGGTTTTTTGGGGATTTTAATGGAATTTTTTTGGAGATTTTAATGAGGTTTTATTGGGATTTTTAATGGGATTTTTAGTGGGATTTTAATGGGGTTTTATTGGGATTTTTATTGGGATTTTTTTTGGGATTTTTTTTGGGATTTTTGATGGGATTTTTAATGGATTTTTGATGGGGTTTTATTGGGAGTTTATTGGGATTTTTAATGGGTTTTTATTGGGTTTTTAATGGGATTTTTTTAGGATTTTTAAATGGATTTTTAATGGGTTTTAAATGGGATTTTTAATGGGATTTTTGATGGGATTTTTAATGAAATTTTTTTGGGATTTTAAATGGGGTTTTTTGGGGATTTTAATGGAATTTTTTTGGAGATTTTAATGAGGTTTTATTGGGATTTTTAATGGGTTTTTAATGGGGTTTTTAACGGGATTTTTAGTGGGATTTTAATGGGGTTTTATTGGGGTTTTATTGGGATTTTTATTGGGATTTTAATGGGATTTTTGATGGGATTTTTAATGGATTTTTGATGGGGTTTTATTGGGAGTTTATTGGGATTTTTAATGGGTTTTTATTGGGTTTTTAATGGGATTTTTTTAAGATTTTTAAATGGATTTTTAATGGGATTTTATTGGGCTTTTTAATGGGATTTTATTGGGATTTTTAATGGGATTTTATTGGGATTTTTAATGGATTTTTGATGGGGGTTTTAATAGGATTTTTAGTGGGATTTTTTTGGGATTTTAATGAGTTTTTATTGGGATTTTAATGGGTTTTTAGTGGGATTTTAATGGGTTTATAGTGGGATTTTTAGTGGGATTTTTGATGGGATTTTTAATGAAATTTTTTTGGGATTTTAAATGGGGTTTTTTGGGGATTTTAATGGAATTTTTTTGGAGATTTTAATGAGGTTTTATTGGGATTTTTAATGGGTTTTTAATGGGGTTTTTTAACGGGATTTTTAGTGGGGTTTTAATGGGGTTTTATTGGGATTTTATTGGGATTTTTAATGGGATTTTTAATGGGATTTTTGATGGGATTTTTAATGGATTTTTGATGGGGTTTTATTGGGGTTTTATTGGGATTTTTAATGGGATTTTTAATGGGTTTTTATTGGGTTTTTAATGGGATTTTATTGGGATTTTTAAATGGGTTTTTTTAGGATTTTTAAATGGGTTTTTAATGGGATTTTTAATGGGATTTTTGATGGGATTTTTAATGAAATTTTTTTGGGATTTTAAATGAGGTTTTTTGGGGATTTTAATGGAATTTTTTTGGAGATTTTAATGAGGTTTTATTGGGATTTTTAATGGGTTTTTAATGGGATTTTTAACGGGATTTTTATTGGGATTTTAATGGGGTTTTAATGGGACTTTTAATGGATTTTTAAATGGATTTTTAATGGCTTTTTATTGGGATTTTAAATGGATTTTTGTAGGTTTTTAATGGGATTTTTAATGGATTTTATTGGGATTTTTAATGGGATTTTTGATGGGATTTTTAATGGATTTTTGATGGGGTTTTTTTTGGGGTTTTATTGGGATTTTTAATGGGATTTTTAATGGGTTTTTATTGGGTTTTTAATGGGATTTTTTTGGGATTTTAATGGAATTTTTTGGAGATTTTAATGAGGTTTTATTGGGATTTTTAATGGGTTTTTAATGGGGTTTTTAACGGGATTTTTAGTGGGATTTTAATGGGATTTTTAATGGTACTTTTAATGGGATTTTATTGGGATTTTAATGGGATTTTTGATGGGATTTTTAATGGATTTTTGATGGGGTTTTATTGGGATTTTTAATGGTATTTTAATGGGATTTTTGATGGGATTTTTAATGGATTTTTGATGGGGTTTTATTGGGGTTTTATTGGGATTTTTAATGGGATTTTTAATGGGTTTTTATTGGGTTTTTAATGGGATTTTATTGGGATTTTTAATGGGATTTTTGATGGGATTTTTAATGAAATTTTTTTGGGATTTTAAATGGGGTTTTTTGGGGATTTTAATGGAATTTTTTTGGAGATTTTAATGAGGTTTTATTGGATTTTTAATGGGTTTTTAATGGGATTTTTTAACGGGATTTTTAGTGGGATTTTAATGGGGTTTTAATGGGACTTTTAATGGATTTTTAAATGGATTTTTAATGGCTTTTTATTGGGATTTTAAATGGATTTTTGTAGGTTTTTAATGGTACTTTTAATGGGATTTTATTGGGATTTTTAATGGGATTTTTGATGGGATTTTTAATGGATTTTTGATGGGGTTTTATTGGGAGTTTATTGGGATTTTTAATGGGTTTTTATTGGGTTTTTAATGGGATTTTTTTAGGATTTTTAAATGGATTTTTAATGGGATTTTATTGGGATTTTTAATGGGATTTTATTGGGATTTTTAATGGATTTTTGATGGGGGTTTTAATCGGATTTTTAGTGGGATTTTTTTGGGATTTTAATGAGTTTTTATTGGGATTTTAATGGGTTTTTAGTGGGATTTTAATGGGTTTATAGTGGGATTTTTAGTGGGATTTTAATGGGATTTTTAATAGATTTTTGATGGGGTTTTATTGGGATTTTAATGGGATTTTATTGGGATTTTTGGGGGAATTTGGGGGGGATTTTTTGAAATCTTGAGGGATTTTTGGGGGAAATTTTTTGGCATTTTTGGTGGATTTTTGGGTGATTTTTTTTTTTGAGAAAACCTTTGGGATTTTGGGGGGATTTTGGGACTTTTTTGGGGGCTTTTTTGGGTTCTCACCTGTCCCACACCTGGAACAATTCCAGCTGTGCCCAGCAGGGGGGCGCTGTGCCATAATTTTTCCCATTTTCTTCCATTTCCCTCGTTTTTAACGGGAATTTTTTTGGGGAATTTTTGGGGTTTTTGCGGGGGTTTTTGGGGGGAATTTTGGGGGGGATTTTCTGGAATTTTGGGGGATTTTTTTGGGGGATTTTTTGGGGATTTTTTTTGGGAATTTTGGGGATTTTTGATGGGACTTTTGGGGCATTTGGGCGATATTTTTTGGGATTATTTTTGGGATTTTTTTGGGGATTTGGGGTCGTTTTTGGGCTCTCACCTGTCCCACACCTGGAGCAATTCCAGCTGTGCCCACCAGGGGGCGCTCTTGTCATTTTTTTGGCCATTTTGGGCCCATTTTCCACGTTTTTAATGGGAATTTTTGGGGGGATTTTTTTGGGGGATAATTTTGCGATTTTTTTAGGGACTTTTTTGGGATTTTTTTGGGATTTTAAGATCTCACCTGTTCCCTCACCTGTCCCCTTTCAGCTGGTTCTGTGCCAGGTGTGCTGCCAACCCTTCCACACCTTCTGCCTGGGCGCGGGGGAGGGGCCGGGGCCCGGCCAGGCCCAAACCTGGAGCTGCCGCAGGTGCCGGAGCTGCGGGGTCTGCGCCAGGAGGGGCCGCCCGGCAAAGGTGAGACACACCTGGACAGGTGAGACACACCTGGGACAGGTAACACACACCTGGGACAGGTAACACACACCTGGGGATACCCAACATACACCTGGGGGGGCCGGAGCTGCGGGGTCTGCGCCAGGAGGGGCCGCCCGGCAAAGGTGAGACCCCAAAACACACCTGGGACAGGTAAAACACACCCAAAATACACCTGGGAAAGGTGAGACACACCTGGGCACACCTGGGACAGGTATAACACACCTGGGCACACCTGGGACAGGTAACACACACCTGGGACAGGTAATGACACACCTGGGACAGGTAATGACACACCTGGGACAGGTAATGACACACCTGGGACACACCTGGGACACACCTGGGACAGGTAACACACACCTGGGACAGGTAATGACACACCTGGGGATACCCAACATACACCTGGGGACAGGTAAAACACACCTGGGAGAGATAAAACACACCCAAAATACACCTGGGACAGGTGAGACACACCTGGGACACACCTGGGGACACACCTGGGACACACCTGGGACACACCTGGGGACACCTGGGGACACACCTGGGACACACCTGGGGACACACCTGGGGACACACCTGGGACACACCTGGGGACACCTGGGGACACACCTGGGGACACACCTGGGGACACACCTGGGGACACACCTGGGGACACCTGGGGACACCTGGGGACACACCTGGGACACACCTGGGGACACCTGGGGATTTTTGGGATCAATTTTGGGATCCCCCTGATGGATTTTGGGGGGTCCCAGGTGAATTTTTGGGGCGATTTCTGACGAATTTAAAGGTGATTTTGGAGAATCTTTAATGTTTAAAAATCCCGATTTTTTTGGAGAATTTCCCAAAGAATTTCAGGAATTTTTGGGATAATTTTGAGACAATTTTGGGATAAATTTGAGATTATTTGGGGATAATTTTGGGATAAATTTGTGATAAATTTTGGGGTTTTTTTGCGATAAATTTGGGATAAATTTGGGATAATTTGGGGATAAATTTTAGGATAAATTTGGGATAATTTTGGGACGAATTTAGGATAAAATTATATAATTTTGTGATTAATTTTGGGATAATTTTGAGATAATTTTGGGATAAATTTGGGACAATTTTGGGATAATTTTGGATTAAGTTTTGGATAAATTTGGGATAAATTTGGGATAATTTTGAGACAATTTTAGGATAAATTTTGGGACAATTTTGGGACAATTTTGGGATAATTTTAGGATAAATTTGTGATAAATTTTGGGGTTTTTTTGCGATAAATTTGAGGATAAATTTGGGATAATTTTGGGATAAATTTTGGGATAATTTTAAGATAATTTTTGAGATAAATTTGGGACAATTTTGGGACAAATTTTGTGATAATTCTGGAATAATTTTGGGATAATTTTGGATAAATTTGAGATAAATTTTAAGATAAATTTGGGATAATTTCAGGAATTTTTGAGGTAATTTTGGACTATTTTTGTGCCATTTTTGGGGTGATTTTGGGATAATTTCAGGATAAATTTGAGGCATTTTTGGGATAATTTTGGGCTATTTTTGTGCCATTTTTGGGATAATTTTGGGATATTTTTGTGCCATTTTTGGGATAATTTTGGGCTGTTTTTGTGACATTTTTGGGATAATTTCAGGATAAATTTGAGACATTTTTGGGGTGATTTTGGGTTATTTTTGTGCCATTTTTGGGGTGATTTTGGGGATAATTTCAGGATAAATTTTGAGACATTTTT
>NC_139791.1:798757-877240 GCF_965231275.1 Zosterops lateralis
ATTTTTGGGGTGATTTTGGGCTGTTTTCGGTGTGTTCTGACCCCTTTTTTTGCCCCCCAGCCGCTCCTGGAGTGTCGGCGCTGCCGTCGCTGTTTCCACCTTTCCTGCCTGGGCCCGGGGGCCCCGCCCAGAGCCCCCCCCGGGACTGGGTGAGATTTGGGGGGAAAAAATGGGGATTTGGGAAATTTTGGGAAAAATTGGGAAAATTTGGGGTTTGGGGGAATTTGGGGAAAAATTGGGGTTTTGGGAGGGAAAATTTGGGGGGAAAATTGGGGATTTTGGGAGGAAAAATTGGGAAAATTGGGGATTTTGGGGCTTATTTTGGGCTGATTTTTAATTAATTTTTCACTAAATTTGGGCCGATTTTGGGGCTGATTTTGGGCTGATTTTGGACTAATTTTGGGCTGATTTTGGGCTGATTTTGGGCTCATTTTGGAGCTGATTTTTAACTAATTTTGGGCTGATTTGGGATTAATTTGGGGCCAATTTTGGAGCTGATTTGGGGCTGATTTTGGGCTCATTTTTGACTCATTTTTAGCTGATTTTGGGTGAATTTCAGGCTGATTTTGGGGATAATTTTGAGCTTATTTTGAGCACATTTTGGGCTGATTTTTAACTAATTTTGGGCTCATTTTGGGACGATTTTGGACTAATTTTGGGGCTCATTTTGGGCTCATTTTTGGCTCATTTTGAGCTGATTTTGGGACAGTTTTGGGGCTGATTTTGGACTAATTTTGGGCTGATTTTGGGGCTGGTTTTTAATTAATTTTGGGTTAATTTTAAACTAATTTTGGGCTGATTTTGGGGCTCATTTGGGGATAATTTTGGGCTGATTTTGAAATAATTTTGGGGCTCATTTGGGCTGATTTTGGGGATAATTTTTTACTGATTTTAACTAATTTTGGGCCAATTTTGGAGATGATTTTGGGCTCATTTTGGGCTCATTTTGGGGCTAATTTGGGACTAATTTTGGGCTCATTTTTCGCTCATTTTGGGCTCATTTTTCGCTGATTTTGGGCCGATTTTGGGCTGATTTTTAGGCCAATTTTTAACTAATTTTGGTCTAATTTTGGGCTCATTTTTAACTAATTTTTAACTAATTCTTAACTAATTTTGGGCTGATTTGGGGCTGATTTTGAGCTGATTTTTAACTGATTTTGGGCTCATTTTGGGGATAATTTTGGGCCGATTTTTAAATATTTTTGGCTGATTTTGGGGTTAATTTGGGCTGATTTTGGGGATAATTTTTTACTGATTTTGGTCACATTTTGGGCTAATTTTGGGCCAATTTTGGGCTGATTTGGAGTTAAATTTTGGCTCATTTTGCCCCTCCCCCCCCCAGCTGTGCTGGAGCTGCCGGAGCTGCGGGAGCCCCGAGGGGGGGGAGGGGCGGGACCCCCCCCTGCCACAGGTGAGGCCGAAATTCCTGAATTTGGGGGAATTTTGGGAGAAATTTGGGGAATTTTGGGAATTTGGGAGGTTTGGGGGGTCCTGGGAGGGTTTGGGGGGGATTTTGGGGCATTTTGGGAGGATTTTTTGGGGAATTTTGGGGGGAATTTGGTGGATTTTGGGGGAAATTTGGAGAATTTGTGATAATTTTAAGGATTTTGGGGGAAAATTGGGGGATTTTGGGGGAGGATTTGGGGGATTTTGGGGGGATTTTAGGGAATTTGGGGGGATTTTGGGGTAATTTGGAGGTTTTGAGAGGATTTGGGAGGATTTTGAGGGGATTTTAGGGGATTTTAAAGGATTTTTGGGGAGTTTTGGGGGGAATTTTGAGGATTTTGGGGGGATTTTGGGGATTTTGGGGAGGTTTGGGATGATTTTGGGAGGGTTTGGGGGGAATTTGTGGGATTTTGGGATAATTTTTAAGATTTTGGGGGGGGATTTCAGGGAATTTTAAAGAATTTTTTGGGAGATTTTGGGGAAGGTTTGGGGAAAATTGGGAGATTTTGGGGAATTTGGGGAATTTTGGGGGGATTTTTTAGGAATTTTGGGATAATTTGGAGGATTTTTAGGGGATTTTGGGGTAATTTTGAGGATTTTGGGGAAAATCGGGAGAATTTTGGGAGAATTTTGGGGCATTTTTGGGGAAATTGGGAGAATTTGGGGGTTTGAGGATTTTTTGGGGGGATTTGGGGAATTTTGGGGCATTTTTGAGGATTTTGGGGGAAAATTGGGAGGATTTGGGTAAATTTTAGGGAATTTTGGGAGGATTTTTATTAATTTTGGGAGGATTTGGGTGGATTTTGAGGATTTTTTGGGGAATTTTGGGAAAAACTGGGGAGAATTTGGGGGAAAATTTGGGTTTTATTGAATTTGGGATTTAATAATTTGGCAATTTTTAATAAAATCCAATTTTTTTTTTTAATTTGGGATTTAGGGGCAAAAATTTTGATTTTTTTTTAACATCAAAATTTGTTGGATTTGGGGAAAAATTCGAAATAATTTGGGAAAATCAAATATTTTTTTCCCTAAATGAACAAAAATCATTTTAAAATTTCAATTTTTTGGGTTAATTTTGATAATTTTGGGGTAAAAAATCCCCAATTTTTTTTTTTTTAATTTTTAATTTTTATTTTTTTTTTTATTTCAGGAGTGGGTGAGGGTGGGGTGGGGGAGGGGCGGAGCCCCCCCAGCCCCCCCAAGGTGGGGGAGGGGCAGGAGCAGCCGCCCCTCCCCCACTGCGGCTGCACCCAAAACCCCCAGGTGAGGGGGGGGGAGGGGAAAAAAACAACCTTTGGGGGGTTTGGGGACCCCAAAAATCACTTTGGGGACCCAAAAATCCCTTAAAACCCCAAAATTTGGGGCTCTGGAACCCAAAAATCATCTTGGAAACCCAAAAATTCTCCTGAGAATCCCAAAAATTCATTCCGGGAGCCCAAAATTCCTTTTGGGAACCCCAAAAATCCCTTTGGGAATCCCAAAATTTCTCCTGGGAATCCTAAATTCCCTCAGGATCCCCCAAAGTCCCCCCAGGACCCCCCAAAATCTCCCCAAAAATCCCCCCAGGACCCTCTAAAATCCTCCCAGGACCCCCAAAATCCCCTCAGGACCCCCAAAATCCTCCCAGGATCCCCCAAAATCCTTTCAGGACCCCCAAAATCCCTCCTGGTGGGGTCTGGGACCCCCAAAATCCCCTTGGGACCCCCCAAATCCTCTTGGGACCCCCCCCAAAATCCCTCCAGGACCCCCAAAATCCCCTCAGGACCCCCCAAAAATCCCCCAAAATCCTTTCAGGACCCCCCCAACTCCCCCCCAAAACCCCCTCAGGACCCCCCAAATCCCCTCAGGACCCCCCAAATCCCCCCAAACCCCCCTTGGGACCCCCCAGCCCCCCTGACCCCTGTGGTCTCACCTGCCCAGGTGTGTCTGTGTCGGGCCCCGCCCTGCAGGGGGCGCTGCGGGAGGTGCTGGAGGCGCTGCTGAGCTCCGCCCACGGCCCCGCCCTGATTGGCTGCCACCTGGTGAGGGGGCGTGGCCACACCTTAAATGGGCATGGCTTAAACTGGGATGGGCGTGGCTTAACCTGGGAGGCGTGGCCACGCCGTAAATGGGCATGGCCACACCTGGGGGCGTGGCTACACTGGGGTGGGCGTGGCTTAACCTGGGGTGGGCGTGGCTTAACCCTGTGTGGGTGTGACCACTCCTTAAATGGGCGTGGCCACAGCTGGGGGCGTGGCTTAACCTGGGGGGGTGGCCACACATTGAATGGGCGTGGCTTAACCTGGGTGGGTGTGGGCACACCTTAAATGGGCCTGGCCACACCTGGGGGCGTGGCTTAACCTGGGGGGCGTGGTCACACCTTAAATGGGCCTGGCCACAGTTGGGGGCGTGGCTTGACCTGGGTGGGCGTGGTCACACCTTAAATGGGCATGGGCACAGCTGGGGGCGTGGCTTAACCTGGGTGGGCGTGGTCACACCTGGGGTGGGCGTGGCTTTACCTGGGATGGGCGTGGTCACACCTGGGTGGGCGTGGCTTTACCTGGGGTGGGTGTGGTCACACCTGGAGTGGGTGTGGTCTCACCTGGGGTGGGCGTGGTCACACCCGGGTGGGCGTGGCCTCACCTGGGATGGGTGTGGTCACACCTGGGTGGGCGTGGCTTTACCTGGGTGGTTGTGGCTTTACCTGGGGTGGGTGTGGTCACACCGGTGTGGGTGTGGCTTTACCTGGGGTGGGCGTGGCCACATTAAGAGTGGGCGTGGCCAACTTTTAGAGGCCGTTTCCCATTGGGATGGGCGTGGCTACACCTGGGATGGGCGTGGTCACACCTGAGATGGGCGTGGTCACGCCTTGAATGGGCGTGGCCTTACCTGCGATGGGCGTGGTCACATTTAGGATGGGTGTGGTCACATTTAGGATGGGTGTGGCCATATTTGGGGTGGGTGTGGTCACTCAGAGTGGGCGTGGCCACCCTTTTATTGACAGGCTCAGACGTATTTATGGTGGGCGTGGCCATATTTAGAGTGGGCGTGGCCACATTTGTATTATCAGTATCACAGCTGGGGTGGGCGTGGTCTCACCTGGGTGGGCGTGGCTTTGCCTGGGATGGGCGTGGTCACACATGGGTGGGCGTGGCTTTACCTGGGGTGGGTGTGGCCACACCTGGGTGGGTGTGGTCACACCTGGGGTGGGTGTGGTCACACCTGGGTGGGCGTGGCTTTACTTGGGGTGGGTGTGGTCACACCTGGGGTGGGTGTGGCCACACCTGGGTGGGCGTGGCCCCGCTGACCCCTCCCCTCTCCCCCCCAGTGCCCCCCCGGGGGTCCCCAGGCCCACCCCGGGCCCTGCGGGTTGGGCGGGGTCAGGACACGCCTGGAGGGCGGAGCCTATCGACACCTGGTGAGACACAAAATCCCCCCAAATTACCCAAATTATTCCCCAAAAAATCCCCAAAAAATCCAAAAATAAAAAAAAAAAATCCCCAAAAGTTCACCAAAAATCCCAAAAAAATTCCCCCAAAAATGCCCCAAAATTTCCCTAAAAATAAAAAATTAAATCTCAAAAAATCCCAAAAAATTCCTCAAAAAAATCCGTCCAAATCCCCCCAAAAATCCAAAAATATCCCCCCCAAAATTCCCTAAAAATCCCTAAAAAAATTTCCCCCCAAAATTTCCCAAGAAATTCCCCCCAAAAATCCCAAAAAAATTCCCCCAAAAATCCCCAAAAAATCCCCCCGACAAAACCTTAAAAAACTCCCAAGAAATTCCTCAAAAGTCCCAAAAAATTCCCCCAAAATTCAAAAAAACCCCGTAAAAATTTCCCAAAAAAAACCACCTAAAAATCCCAAAAAATTCTCAAACAAATCCCCCCCCCACAAAAAAAATTCCCCCCAAAGATTTTGCGCAAATTCAAAAAAAATTCCCTAAAAATTCCCCAAAAAATTCCCCCAAAAATTCCCAAAAAATCCCCCAAGAATCCAAAAAAAATTCCAAAAAAATTCCAAAAAAATTCCCCCAAAAAATCCCAAAAAATTCCCCAAAAATCCTAAAAATTTCCCAAATAATCCCCCAAAATCCCCCCAATAATTCCCCAAAAGTCCCAAAAAATTCCCCCCAAAATTCAAAAAAAACCTGTAAAAAATTCCCAAAGAAATCCCCCCAAAATTCCCCCAAACAGTTCCCAAGAAATCCCAAAAAATTCCCCCAAATAATCCCGGAAAATTCGCAAAAAAATCCTCCCAAAATTAAGCAAAAATCCTCCCAAAATCCCCAAAAAATTCCATCAGGAATTCCAAAAATTTCCAAAAAAATCCCCACAAAAGTCCCAAAAATTCCCTAAAAATTCCCCAAAAATTCCCAAAAAATCCTAAAAAATCCCCTCAAAATTCCCCAAAAAATCATAAAAATTCTCAAAAAAATCATAAAAAATTCCCAAAAAATCCCCCCAAAATCTCCAGAAATTCCCAAAAATATCCTAAAAATTCCCCTCAAAATTTCCCCCAAAATCCCAAAAAACTCCAAAAAATTCCCAAAAAAATCACAAAAAATTCCCCCCAAAATCCCAAAATATTCCCAAAAAATCCCCTCAAAATTCCCTAAAAAATCCTAAAAAATTCCCAAAAAAATCCCAAAAAGTTTCCCAAAAAATTCCCCAAAAAATCCTAAAAAATTCCCAAAAAAGTCCCAAAAAGTTTCCCAAAAAATTCCCCAAAAAATCATAAAAATTCCCAAAAAATCCCCAGAAAATCTCCAAAAATTGGAGGAAAAATCAAAAAAAATTCTGATTAAAAATTCTGAAGTTTGGGGCGAAAAAAAATCCCAAAATTTCAGATCCAAAATCCCAAATTTTGGGGTTTTGGAGTCCCAAAAAAAAAAAAAAAAAAATTTCCAAAAATATTCCCCAAAAATCCTCCAAAAAATTCTGCCAGAAATTCCAAAAATTTCCCAAAAAATCCACCAAAAAATGCCCAAAAAATGCTCGAAAAATTCCCCAAAAATTCCCCAAAAATCCCAGAAAATTCCCCAAAAAATTCCCCAAAATCCCCAAAAAATTCCCCCAAAAGTTTCCCAAAAAATTCCCCAAAAAAAAAAAAAAAATACTCCCAAAAATTCCCTAAAAAATTCCCAAAAATTCTCAAAAAATCCCCCAAAAAATTCCCAAAAAATCCCAATGATTTCCCAAAAAATTCCCCTAAAATTCCTAAAAATTCCCCCAAAATATCCCCAAAATTCCCCTAAAAATTCCCAAAAAAATCCTCCCAAAAATTCCCAAAAAAATCCTAAAAAATCCCCTCAAAATTCCCAAAAAATCCCAAAAAATTTTCAAAAAAATCCCAAAAATTTCCCAAAAATTCCCCAAAAAAACCTAAAAAAATCCAAAAAAAAAAAAAAAAAATCCCCCCCAAAAAACCCCCCAAAATCTCCAAAAATTCTTTAAAAAATTCTAAAAATTCCCAAAAAATCCCCCAAAAACCCCCCAAAAATTGGGAGGAAAAATCCAAAAAAATTCTGATTAAAAATTCTGGATTTTTGTGGCGGAAAATATCCCAAAATTTTGGATCCTTGACCCCAAATTTTGTGGTTTTGGGGTCCCAAAATCCCTTTTTTCCCCTCCCCCCCCCAGCAGGAATTCGCGCGGGACGTGGGCGGGGTCCTGCAGAGGGGGGGGAGGGGCGGGGCCGGCCCCTCCCCCACCCCCGACACCCCCCGGGACACCTTCAGCAAGGTGGGGGAGGGGCGGGGAAAATATGGGGGGAGGGGCTGAAAAATGGGGGGGGGAGGGGCAACAAAAATTGGGGGAGGGGCTCCAAAAATTGGGGGGAGGGGCTTCAAAAAATGGGGAGGGGTCCTAAAAATGAGGGGTAAAAATGGGGGGAGGGGCTTCAAAATTTGTGGGGAGGGGTCCCAAAATGGGGGGAGGGGCTTTAAAAAATGGGGGAGGGTCTCAAAAATTGGAGGAGGGGCTTCAGAAATTGTGGGGAGGGGCTTCAAAAATGGGGGGTGGGGCTCTAGATTAGGGAGAGGGGTCCCAAAATGGGGGAGGGGCTTCAAAAATGGGATTAAAGGTCCCATAAAATTGGGGGAGGGGCAAAAAAGGGGGCGGGGCTTTGGTGGGTGGGGGAGTGGCTTCTAAAAAGGGGGAGGGGCCAAAAATGGGGTGGGGGAGGGGTCAAAAATGGGGGAGGGGCTCTAAAATTAAGGGGGTGGGGGAGGGGAATTTTTGGGGGTCTCCAGAGGGGGGGGAGGGGTGGCCCAGCCCCTCCCCCACCCCATTTCTGCCCCTCCCCCCCCAGTTGATGGGCGGAGCCTTCCCCGGGTTCGACCTTCGGGACCCCAAAATTTGGGACCCCCCAGAGACCCCCCCGAGCCACAAGTGAGTCTGGGGGGGGCCTGGGGGGCGTTTGGGGGGTCTTGGGTGGATTTTGGGGTCCCAGGTGGATTTGGGGAGGTTTTGGGGGGTCCTGGGTGGGTTTTGGGGGGTCCTGGGGGGGTTTGGGGAGGTTTTGGGGGGTCCTGGGGGGGGTTGGGGGGTCCTGGGTGGGGTTTGGGGGTTTTGGGGGGTCTTGGGTGGATTTTGGGGTCCCAGGTGGATTTGGGGCAGATTTGGGGGGTCCTGGCTGGGTTTTGGGGGGTCCCAGGTGGATTTGGGGAGGTTTTGGGGGGTCCTGGGTGGGGTTTGGGGAGGTTTTGGGGGGTCCTGGGTGGGGTTTGGGGGGTCCTGGGGGGGTTTGGGGAGGTTTTGGGGGGTCCTGGGTGGGGTTTGGGGGGTCCCAGGTGGATTTGGGGAGGTTTTGGGGGGTCCTGGGGGGGGTTTGGGGGGTCCCAGGTGGAGTTTGGGGGGTCCTGAGTGGATTTTGGGGGGTCCTGGGGGGGTTTGGGGGGTTTTGGGGGGTCTTGGGTGGATTTTGGGGTCCCAGGTGGATTTGGGGCAGATTTGGGGGGTCCTGGCTGGGTTTTGGGGGGTCCTGGGGGGGTTTGGGAGGTTTTGGGGTCCCCCAGGTGTGTTTTGAGTGGATTTTGGGGTTTCCCAGGTAGATTTTGGGAGCTCCCAGGTGAATTTGGGATCCCCCAGGTGATTTTTTGGGAGGTTTAGGGTCCCCCCAGGTGTTTTTTGGGAAGTTTTGGGATCCCTCAGGTGTATTTTAGGGTCCCCCAGGTGTTTTCTAGGAGGTTTTGGGGTCCCCCAGGTAGATTTTGGGGTCCCCCAGGTGTTTTTTGGGAAATTTTGAGGCTCCCCAGGTGGATTTGGAGGTTCCCCAGGTAGATTTGGGAATCCTCAGGTGGTTTCTGGGAGGGTTTGGGGGGGTCCCGGGTGTGAATTTCGGGGGTCCCAGGTAGATTTGGGGTCCCTCAGGTGTATTTTAGAATCCCCCAGGTGATTTTTTGGGAGATTTTAGGCCCCCCCAGGTGTGTTTTGGGAGGTTTTGGGGTCCCCCAGGTGTATTTTAGGCCCCCCCAGGTGTATTTTGGGAGATTTTGGGGTCCCCCAGGTGTGAATTTGGGGAAGTTCTGACCCCGCCCCTTTTCCCAGCGGGGCCCCGCCCCTTCCGGTGGAGCCGCCCTCCAGTGACCACACCTACGCCAGGAGCCGCCCCGAGCCCGACACGCCCCCCGCAGGTGAGAGACCACGCCCACCTGGCCACGCCCACAATGGCCACGCCCACACCTGGCCACGTCCACCCTGACCACGCCCATCCTTGACCACGCCCACACCTGGCCACACCCACACCTGGCCACACCCACACCTGGCCACACCCACACCTGGCCACACCCACGCCTGGTCACACCCACACCTGGACACGCCCACACCTGGGCACACCCACACCTGGGCACACCCACACCTGGACACACCCACACCTGGACACGCCCACACCTGGCCACGCCCACACCTGGCCACACCCACACCTGGACACACCCACACCTGGGCACACCCACACCTGGATACACCCACACCTGGCCACGCCCACACCTGGACACACCCACACCTGGACACGGCCACACCTGGCCACACCCACACCTGGCCATGCCCACACCTGGACACACCCACACCTGGACACACCCACACCTGGACACACCCACACCTGGACACGCCCACACCTGGGCACACCCACACCTGGACACACCCACACCTGGGCACACCCACACCTGGACACACCCACACCTGGCCACACCCACACCTGGACACACCCACACCTGGACACGCATACACCTGGACACGCCCACACCTGGGCACACCCACACCTGGCCACACCCACACCTGGACACACCCACACCTGGTCACACCCACACCTGGTCACACCCACACCTGGCCACGCCCACACCTGGTCACGCCCACACCTGGTCACACCCACACCTGGCCACGCCCACACCTGGACACGCCCACACCTGGTCACACCCACACCTGACCACGCCCACATTTGGCCACGCCCCTTCATGTTACCCTTGGCCACGCCCACCCCCTGGCCACGCCCCCTTTAGATTAACCCTGGCCACGCCCATCTCTGGCCCCCTTAGTTGGAATGGCCACACCCCTTCAGGTGAGAATGGCCACGCCCTTCAGGTGAGGCAGGTCCCACCCACACAGGTGAGATTGGCCACACCCATTTCTGGCCACACCCCTTACAGGTGAGACACAGGCCACGCCCCCCACAGGTGAGACCAGGCCACCCCAAAATATTTGGGGAGCCACGCCCACCCTGAGCTCACCTGTGCACACCTGGCTGGGCCACACCCACTTTTGAGCTAAGCCACGCCCACCCTAAACTCACCTGTGCACACCTGTGGGAGCCACGCCCACCCTGATCCTCACCTGTGTGGGTGTGTCCCCATCTGACCCCGCCCCCTTTACCTGCCCAGGTGAGGAGGGGGCGGAGCCGGAAGTGCCGAAGGCGGCAGGTGGGGGCGGGGCCGACGAGCGGCAGTGCACCCTGTGCCTGCAGAGCGGGGACGCACCTGCACAGGTGAGAGCACCTGGGGACAGGTAACACACCTGGGGGTGGGGGACTCACCTGGGGACAGGTAACACCCACCTGAGGGCGGGGAGACTCACCGGGGGATGGGGAGACTCACCTGGGGACAGGTAACACACACCTGGGGGCAGGTAACACTCACCTGGGGATGGGGAGACTCACCTGGGGACAGGTAACACACACCTGGGGACAGGTAACACTCACCTGGGGATGGGGAGACTCACCTGGAGGTGGGGAGGGGCTGTAGGACAGGTAACACACACCTGGGCACAGGTAACACTCACCTGGGGATGGGGAGACTCACCTGAGGACAGGTAACACTCACCTGGAGATGGGGAGGGGCTGTAGGACAGGTGAGACTCACCTGGGGACAGGTAATGCCCACCTGGGGTAGGAGGGGCTGGGGACAGGTAATACCTGGGCACAGGTAACACTCACATGGGGATGGGGAGACTCACCTGGGCACAGGTAACACTCACCCGGGGCACAGGTGAAGGCGTGGGGCACAGGTAAGGGTGACACCTGCACAGGTGAGACTCACCTGGGGCACAGGTGAAGGGATGGGGACAGGTGAGGGAATTGAGGCAAAGGTGAAGCAGGTGAGGGTCTCCAGGTGAGGATCACACCTGGACAGGTGAGGGAGGGGAACAGGTGAGGGGACTCAGGTGAGGTTCAGGCACAGGTGAGAGAATTTGGGGGATTTTGGGGCACAGGTGAGAGAATTTGGGGAATTTGGGGCACAGGTGAGACTCCCCAGGTGAGGTTGGGGCTCCCCAGGTGAGGTTGGGGCTCCCCAGGTGAGCTCCAGGTGAGTCAGGGGGTCCCAAGGTGAGAATTTTGGGGTAAAAAACCCAATTTTTATAATTCCTGACCCTTTTTTGGGGCTATTTTAGTGCCAGAATTTGGGGGTTTTTTTGGAATTTTTTTCTGGGTTTTTTGTGTCAGGGCTCTCTGAGACCCTCCCAAATTTGGGGAGGGGTCCCTGGGGGTGTCACTAATTTGGGGAGGGGTCTCTGGGTGGTTTTTGGGGCAAAACCCCCAATTTTTATCATTCCTGACCCTTTTTTGGGGCTATTTTGGTGCCAGAATTTGGGATTTTTTTTGCAATTTTTGGGATTTTTTTTGGGTTTTTTGTGTCGGGGTCTCTGAGACCCTCCCAAATTTGGGGAGGGGTCCCTGTGGGTGTCACTAATTTGGGGAGGGGTCTCTGGGTGGTTTTTGGGGCAAACCCCCCAGTTTTTATCATTCCTGACCCTTTTTTGGGGCTATTTCGGTGCCAGAAATTGGGATTTTTTTTGGGTTTTTTGTGTCGGGGCTCTCTGAGACCCTCCCAAATTTGAGGAGGGGTCCCTGGGACCCTCATTAATTCGGGGAGGGGTCTCCAGGACGAGGGCAGGCTGCTGTACATGGGGCAGAACGAGTGGACCCACGTCAACTGCGCCCTCTGGTCGGCCGAGGTCTTCGAGGAGGGCGACGGGACCCTGAGGAACGTCCACGCCGCCGTGGCCAGGGGCAGGCAGATGGTGAGTTTGGGGGTTTTGGGGGGTCCTGGAGGGGATTTGGGGTTTTTTGGGGTCCTGGAGAGAATTTGGGGTTTTTTGGGGGGTCCTGGAGGGGATTTGGGATTTTTGGAGGTGGTTTTGGGGGGGGGGATTTTGGAGGGAGTTTGGTGGAGGCTTTATGGCGATGTTGGGGGTTTTGGGTGAACTTTTGAAAGGTTTTGGGGGCTCCCAGGGGCTTTTGGGGGTCCCAAGTATCCACGAGGGAGGTTCCAGGTATTTGTAGCGATCTGGGGGTGTCACCCAGGGGTGCACCCATCAATATTTTGGGGGGCACCTGTGGGTGCTTAGGAGGGATTTAATATGTGGAAGACACCAGGTCTACCCATAGAGTTCAATTAGAGGGACACCAGGTCTACCCATAGAGTTCAATTGGAGGGACATCAGGTCTACCCATAGAGTTCAATTGGAGGGACATCAGGTCTACCCATAGAGTTCAATTGCAGGGACACCAGGTCTACCCATAGAGTTCAATTGCAGGGACACCAGGTCTACCCATAGAGTTCAATTGGAGGGACACCAGGTCTACCCATAGAGTTCAATTGGAGGGACACCAGGTCTACCCATAGAGTTCAATTGGAGGGACATCAGGTCTACCCATAGAGTTCAATTGGACACCAGGTCTACCCATAGAGTTCAATTACAGGGACACCAGGTCTACCCATAGAATTCAATTGGAGGGACACCAGGTCTACCCATAGAGTTCAATTAGAGGGACACCAGGTCTACCCATAGAATTCAATTGGAGGGACACCAGGTCTACCCATAGAGTTCAATTAGAGGGACACCAGGTCTACCCATAGAGTTCAATTGGAGGGACACCAGGTCTACCCATAGACTTGTATAGAAGGGACAGCAGGTCTACCATAGATTTCTATGGAAGGGCCACCAAGTCTACCCATGAACTTGTATAGGAAAGACACCAGGTCTACCCATAGACTTGTATAGAACGGCCACCATGTCTACCCATAGGCTTCTATAGAAGGGACACCAGGTCTACCCATAGACTTGTATGGAAGGGACACCAGGTCTACCCCAGAGATGTCTATGGAAAGGTCTACCCATAGACTTGTATAGAGGGGGCACCAGGTCTACCCGTGAACCTACATAGGAAAGACACCAGGTCTACCCATAGAGTTGTATGGAAGGGACACCAGGTCTACCCATAGACTCCTATAGAAAGGTCTACCCATAGACTTGTATGGAAGGGACACCAGGTCTACCCATAGAGTTGTATGGAAGGGACAGCAGGTCTACCCATAGACTCCTATGGAAAGGTCTACCCATAGAGTTGTATGGAAGGGACACCAGGTCTACCCAACCAGACTCATCTCTTGGGGCAGCTCCTGGTGAAAGTTTCGAAGGATCCTCAAGGAGATTTTTGGCAACTCCCCGAGGAAATTCTGGGGTCTCTCAGCCCTCCATCCCCCTCTCCCCCCAGCGCTGCGAGCACTGCGGGCGCCCCGGGGCCACCGTGGGCTGTTGTTTGGCCGCCTGCGCCGCCAACTATCACTTCATGTGCGCCCGGCGCTGCCAGGCCGCCTTCCTCAGGGACAAGAGAGTCTTCTGCCAGCGCCACGGGCGCCTGCTGGCCGGGGACGTGAGTCTGGGGGCTTCCCCGGGGGGGTTGGGGGGGGCTTGGGTGAGATTTGGGGGGTCCTGAGGGGGTTTGGGGGGTCCTGGGTGGGATTTGGGAGGATTTGGGGGGTTTGGGGGGTCCTGGGTGGGATTCGGGGGGTCCTGAGGGGGTTTGGGGGGTCCTGGGTGGGATTTGGGGGGGTTTGGGGGGGTCCTGGGTGGGATTCAGGGGGGTTTGGGGGGTTCCTGGGTGGGATTTGGGGGTCCTGGAAGGGATTTGGGGGGTCCTGGGTGGGATTCGGGGGGGGTTGGGGGGTCCTGGGTGGGATTTGGGAGGTCCTGGAGGGGATTTGGGAGGGTTTGGGGGATCCTGGGTGGGATTCAGGGGGGTTTGGAGGGTCCTGGGCGGGGTTTGGGGGGGGGTTGGTGGATTTTGGTGTTTTTTGGGGTGCCGAGTCAGATTTTGGGATTTTGGGGGTGGATTTTAGGGTTTTTTTGGGCGCCGAGTCAGATTTCGGGGTGTATTTTGGTGATTTTGGGGTCCTGAGGTGTATTTTGGGGTGTTTTTCGGGGTCCTGATGTGTATTTTGGGCCCCCAGGAGCTGGTGCGGGACGGGGCGTTCGCGGTGCTGCGGCGGGTGCTGGTGGATTTCGGGGGGATCAGCCTCAAGAGGAAATTCCTGGGGGGGCTGGAGCCCGACGCCGTCAACATCATGATCGGTGAGAAAACAGTGAATTTGGGGGGAATTTTTGGGATTTTGGGGGAATTTGGGAATATTTGGGGGAATTTGGGGGGGATTTGGGGTGTTTTGGGGGTCCCAGAGGGGATTTTGGGGGCGTTGGAGGAATTTTTAGGGGATTTTGGGGGGATTTGGGAATATTTTGGGGAATTTGGGGGGGATTTGGGGTGTTCTGGGGATCCCAGAATGGGATTTTGGGGGGATTTTGGTGGGTTTGGGGGATTTTGGGGGGTTTGGGGGTCCCAGAGGGGGATTTTTGGGGGGTTTGGAGGAATTTGGGGGTCCCAGAGAGAGATTTTGGGGGGTTTTGGGATCTCAGATTGGGATTTGGGGGGAATTTTGGGGGGGGTTGGGGGGAATTTGGGGGTCCAGAGGGGGATTTTGGGGAATTTGGGGAAATTTGGGGGTCCCAAAGGGGGATTTGGGGATGATTTTGGGGGTTTGAAGGAATTTGGGGGAATTTGGGGGGGCTGGAGCCTGAGGCCGTCAACATCATGATCGGTGAGAAAACGGGGGGGAAACATGAATTTGGGGGGAATTGGGGGGATTTTGGGGGGATTTGGGGGGGTTTGGGGGGGTTTGGGGGGGTTTGGGGGGAATTTGGGGGGGATTTTGAGAGAATTGGGGGGGATTTTGGGGGGATTTAGGGGGTTTTGGGGGGATTTGGGGGGATTTGGGGGGGTTTGGGGGGAATTTGGGGGGATTTTGAGAGAATTGGGGGGGATTTTGGGGGGATTTTGGGGGATTTGGGGGGAATTTGGGGGGATTTTGAGAGAATTGGGGGGGATTTTGGGGGGATTTTGGGGGCGTTGGGGGAATTTTTAGGGGATTTTGGGGGAATTTGGGAATATTTTGGGGAATTTGGGGCTGTTTTGGGGGATTTTTGGGGGTCCCAGAGGAGATTTGGGAGGATTTGGGGGAATTTGGGGGATCCCAGAGGGGGATTTTGGGGGATTTGGAGGAATTTGGGAATATTTTGGGAGAATTTGGGGGATTTGGGGTGTTTTGGGGGTCCCAAAGGGGTATTTGGGGGATGATTTTGGGGGTTTGAAGGAATTTGGGGGATTTTGGGGGGATTTGGGATCCCAGATGGGGATTTTGGGGAAATTTTGGGGGGATTTTGGGGGCGTTGGGGGAATTTTTAGGGGATTTGGGAGGATTTTGGGGTGTTTTGGGGGTCCCAGAGGGAGATTTTGGGGGGATTTGGGGGTCCCAGAGGAGAATTTGGGGGGTGATTTCGGGGTGATTTTGGGAATAATTTTGGGATGACTTTGGGGTGGTTTTGGGATAATTTTGGGGGGATTTTGGGGTTGATTTTGGGGTTGATTTTGGAGATAATTTTGGGGTGTTTTTGAGGTGATTTTGGGAATAATTCTGGGATGACTTTGGGATGATTTTGAGGATAATTTTGGGGCGAATTTGGGGATAATTTTGGGATGATTTTGGAGATAATTTTGGGGTGTTTTTAGGTGGTTTTGGGGATGTTTTTGGGGTGATTTTTTGGGTGATTTTGGGGATAATTTTGGGTGTTTTGGGGATGACTTTGGGGATAATTTTGGGATGACTTGGGAATGATTTGGGGATTTTTTTGGGGTGTTTTTGGGGATGTTTTTGAGGTTATTTTGGGGATAATTTTTGGAATGACTTTGGGATGTTTTTGGGGTAATTTTTGGGATAATTTTGGGATTAATTGGGGATGATTTGGGGGATAATTTTGGGGATAATTTTGGGATGTTTTGGGGATAATTTTATGCTGATTTTGGGGTGTTTTGGGGATGATTTTGGGATATTTTTTGGGATATTTTTGGGGATAATTTTGGAGTGACTTTGGGGTGTTTTTGGGTCGATTTCGGGATGTTTTGGGGTAATTTTGGGATGAATTTGGGATGGTTTTGGAGATAATTTTGGGATGTTTTTGAGGTGATTTTTGGGATGTTTGGGGGATGATTTTGGGATAACTTTGGGGATAATTTTGTGCTGATTTTAGGTGGTTTTGGGGATTTTTTTGGATGATTTTTGGGTGTTTTGGGGATAATTTTTGGGTGATTTTAGGGATAATCTTGGGATGTTTTTCGGTTGATTTTGGGATGATTTTAGGGTGATTTTGGGTTATTTTGGGATGATTTTGGGGATAATTTTAGTGTGACTTTGGGATATTTTTGGGATGGTTTGGGGGATGATTTTGAGATTTTTTGGCGGGTGTTTTTGGGCTGATTTTGGGGTGTTTTGGGATGATTTTGGGATAATTTTGGGGCTATTTTTGGGTGCCCCCCCCAGGCTCCATCCGCATCGACCGCCTGGGGGCGCTGACGGAGCTGTCGGAGCGCGAGGGGCGGCTCTTCCCAGTGGGATACCAGTGAGTGAACTGGTTTATACTGGGAGCGACTGGGAGGGACTGGGGGGGACTGGGAGAGACTGGGAGGGATTGGGTTATACTGGGAGAGACTGGGAGGGAACTGGTTTATACTGGGAGTTACTGGGAGGGCGCTGCAGTTCCCAAAGTGGCCACCAGGGGGAGCCGGGGAGACACTGGGAGTTCATTGAGGGGAACTGGGAGGGACTGGGATTGACTGGGATGAACTGGGATGGACTGGGAGGGGATTAGAGGGGACTGGTTTATACTGGGATAAACTGGGAGGGACTGGGAGCGACTGGGAGGGACTGGGAGGGAACTGGGAAGGACTGGGAGTGACTGGGAGGGACTGGTTTATACTGGGAGGGAACTGGGAGGGACTGGGAGGGACCAGGAGGGGCTACTGGTTATACTGGGTTATACTGGGCGGGACTGGGACAAACTGGGAGGAACTGGGACAGACTGGGATGGACTGGAAGGGGCTACTGGTTATACTGGGAGGGACTAGGGGGGACTGGGAGGGAACTGGGATGGACTGGGAGGGACTGGTTTATACTGGGAGGGACTGGGAGAGACTGGGGGGGACTGGGAGGGGACTGGGATGGACTGGGAGTGGATTAGGAGGGGCTACTGGTTATACTGGGTTATACTGGGACAGACTGGGAGGGGCTATTGGTTATACTGGGATGAACTGGGATGAACTGGGATGAACTGGGATGAACTGGGATGGGCTGGGACAGACCAGGAAGAGCTACTGGTTATACTGGGAGGGACTGGGACAAACTGGGAGGAACTGGGACAAACTGGGATGGACTGGAAGGCGCTACCAGTTATACTGGGTTATACTGGGACGGACTGGGAGAGACTGGGAGAGACTGGGTTATACTGGGAGGGACTGAGAGGGACTACTGGTTATACTGGGAGGGACTGGGTTATACTGGGATATACTGGGAGGGATTAGGAGGGACCAGAAGGAACTGGGACAGACTGGGAGGGGCTACTGGTTATACTGGGAGGGACTGGGAGGGGCCGGGAGGGGCTACTGGTTATACTGGGTTATACTGGGCAGGACTGGGAGGGACTGGGAGGGGCTGGGAAGGGATTTGGGGTAACTGGGTTATACTGGTTTATACTGGGAGGGGTTACTGGTTTATACTGGGTTATACTGGGAGGGGGTTTGGAATGACTGGATTGTACTGGTTTATACTGGGAGAAGTTTCGGGGTAACTGGTTTATACTGGGGTTATACTGGGAGGGACTGGGAGGGGTTAAAATGGGACTGGGAGTTACTGGTTTATACTGGGAGAGGATTCAGGGTTTGGGGTGACTGGTTTATACTGGTTTATACTGGGAGGGGATTCAGGGTTACTGGTTTATACTGGGAGGGACCAGGAGGGGTTAAAAGGGGATGTGGGGGCACTGGTTTATACTGGTTTGTACTGGTCCATACTGGTTTGTACTGGTTTATACTGGTCTGTACTGGTTTATACTGGTCTGTACTGGTTTATGTGCTGGCAGCTCTACTGGTTTGTACTGGTTTGTACTGGTTTATACTGGTTTATACTGGTCGATACTGGCTTGTACTGGTTCATACTGGTCCATACTGGTTTATACTGGTCCATACTGGTCAATACTGGTCCATACTGGTTAGGTGCTGGCAGCTGTACTGGAGAAGGAATGTTTGTACTGGTTTGTACTGGTTTATACTGGTTTATACTGGTCTATACTGGCCTATACTGGTCTATACTGGTCTATAACACTCTGTACTGGTCCATACTGGTCTATACTGGTTTATACTGGTCCATACTGGTCCATAGGTGCTGGCGGCTGTACTGGAGCACGCGGGACGCTCGCCGCCATTGCTGGTACCAGTTTATACTGGTCCATACTGGTCCATACTGGTCCATACTGGTCCATACTGGTCTATACTGGTCCATACTGGTCCATACTGGTCCATACTGGTCCATACTGGTCTATACTGGTCCATACTGGTCCATACTGGTCCATACTGGTCTATACTGGTCCATACTGGTCCATACTGGTCTATACTGGTCTATACTGGTTTATACTGGTTTATACTGGCCCGCAGGTGCTGGCGGCTGTACTGGAGCACGCGGGACGCTCGCCGCCATTGCTGGTACCGCTGCCGGATCCTGGAGCAGCCCCCGGGACCCCCCGAGGGAGGGGCCGGGACCCCCCCGGGACCCCCCCCCGAGCACAACCGGACCATCGCCCACGGCAGCCCCGGTACCCTGAGACCCCTCCCCAAATTAACCCTGACCCCACCCATGGGACCCCCACCCAAATTAACCCTGGGACCCCTCCCCTAATTAACCCTGAGACCCCCATGGGACCCCCAAATCCCACCCTGAGACCCCCAACCCACGGGACCCCCACCCAAATTCACCCAAACCCCTCCCGAGCACAACCGGACCATCGCCCACGGCAGCCCCCGTACCCCGAGACCCCTGAGACCCCTCCCCTAATTAACCCTGACCCCCCCAGGACCCCCAAACCCACCCTGGGACCCCCTGAGACCCCCAACCCACGGGACCCCCACCCTAATTAACCCTGACCCCCTTCAGACCCCCAAACCCACCCATGGGACCCCCCCGGGACCCCCCCCCCCAAGCACAACCGGACCATCGCCCACGGCAGCCCCGGTAACCAGGGACCCCCACCCAAATTCACCCTGAGCCCCCTCCCCAAATTAACCCTGAGACCGCCATCTAAGGGACCCCCACCCAAACCCACCCCTGGGACCCCTCCCCAAATTCTCCATGGGACCCCCAAATCACCCCCATGGGGACCCCTCCCCAAATACACTCTGAGACCCCTCCCCAAATCATGCCCAACCATGGGACCCCCCTCCGCAAATTTACCTTGGGACCCCCACCCAAATCATTCTCACCCATGGGACCCCCACCCTAATTCACCCTGGGACCTCCTGACCCCTCCCCCACCCAGTGACCCCTCCCCCACCCAGGGACCCCTCCCCTCTTATTCCTGCCCCTCCCCCACCCCCAAATACCCCATTTTGGGGGGGTGGGGGAGGGGATTCTTCCCCTCCCCCCCCTCCCCCTCCTCATTTTTGCCCCTCCCCCCCTGCAGGTTCCAGCCCGGGACCCCCCCCCAGCCCGGGGGGTGGGGGAGGGGAGGAGGGAGGGGACACCGAGGCCACGCCCCCCCCCGATGTCCCCAGGGGCCACCCCAAGGGGCCCCTCCCCCCCCCGGGGGTGTCCCCCCCCCGCCGGCCTCCCCCGGGCAGCTCCTCACGGCCCCTCCCCCCACCCGGTGAGTGACACTGGGGACACCTGGGGACACCTGGGGACACACCTGGGGACACCTGGGGACACACCTGGGACACACCTGGGGACACCTGGGGACACACCTGGGACACACCTGGGGACACCTGGGGACACCTGGGGACACCTGGGACACACCTGGGGACACACCTGGGGACACACCTGGGACACACCTGGGGACACCTGGGGACACACCTGGGACACACCTGGGACACACCTGGGGACACACCTGGGGACACACCTGGGGCACACCTGGGACACACCTGGGGACACACCTGGGGACACCTGGGGACACCTGGGGACACACCTGGGGACACACCTGGGACACACCTGGGACACACCTGGGGACACACCTGGGGACACCTGGGGACACACCTGGGGACACACCTGGGGACACCTGGGGACACCTGGGACACACCTGGGGACACACCTGGGGACACACCTGGGGCACACCTGGGGACACCTGGGGACACACCTGGGGACACACCTGGGACACACCTGGGGACACACCTGGGGACACACCTGGGACACACCTGGGGACACCTGGGGACACCTGGGGACACACCTGGGACACACCTGGGGACACCTGGGGACACACCTGGGACACACCTGGGGACACACCTGGGACACACCTGGGACACACCTGGGACACACCTGGGACACACCTGGGGACAGCTGGGACACACCTGGGACACACCTGGGACACACCTGGGGACACACCTGGGACACACCTGGGGACACACCTGGGGACACACCTGGGGACACCTGGGGACACACCTGGGGACACCTGGGACACACCTGGGGACACCTGGGGGACACCTGGGGACACACCTGGGGACACACCTGGGGACACACCTGGGACACACCTGGTGACACAGGTGACACCCCCGCTGTCCCCTCAGGCCAGGCCCCGCCCGTGCCACGTCACATCCCCACCGTGGGGGACCCCGAGGTGTCCCCAAGGCCGCGGTGGCCTCGCCGGGGGGCGCCGTCCCCTGCCAGTGTCACCCGCCGGGGCCACCAGGGCCACCACCAGGGCCACCACCAGGGCCACCACCCCGCCACCACAGGGCCACCAGAGCCAGCGGCGACAGTGTCACCTGTGTCACCCAACGGGACAGGGCCACCGCCCCCGGCCAGGTCAGTGTCACCTCCTGTGAAAGTGTCACCTCCCGGGTTATTGTCACCTCCCCCAGGGCAGTGTCACCTCCTGTGAAAGTGTCACCTCCTGGGTTATTGTCACCTCCCCCAGGGCAGTGTCACCTCCTGGGTTATTGTCACCTCCCCCCCCAGGGCAGTGTCACCCCCAGGTCAGTGTCACCCAATGGGACAGTGACACTCGAGGCCATTGTCACCTCCCAGGCCATTGTCACCCCCAGGTCACTGTCACCTCCCGGGGTGGTGGCACCATGTGGCTGATGTCACCCTCATTGTCATTGTCACTCTCATTGTCACTGTCACCCCCCAGGCCATTGTCACCCAAGGGGACAGTGACACTCTCGAGGCCATTGTCACCTCATTGTCACTGTCACCCCCAGGTCGATGCCACTCCCGAGGCCATCGTCCCCCGGCGCGATGACGTCACCCAATGGGGTGGTGGCACCTCCGTTGTCATTGTCACCTGACACGATGACGTCACCCAATGGGGTGGTGGCACCTCCGTTGTCATTGTCACCTGAGGCGATGACGTCACCCAATGGGGTGGTGGCACCACCATTGTCATTGTCACCTGAGGCGATGACGTCACCCAATGGGGTGGTGGCACCGCCGAGGTCACCGACGTCACCGCGGCTCTGGGGACAGAGGGTGGCACTGGAGACAGCGGCCACCGCCAGGTCAGTGTCACCTCCCCTGGGACATTGTCACCTCCCTTGGGGACATTGTCACCTCCCTGTCATTGTCACCTCCCCTGGGAGCATTGTCACCTCTCTCTGGGGTCAGTGTCACCTCCCCTGGGGTCATTGTCACCTCCTTGTCATTGTCACCTCTCCATGGGGACATTGTCACCTCCCCTGGGGAGACTGTCACCTACCTTGGGGACATTGTCACCTCCCCATGGGGACATTGTCACTGTCAGGTCAGTGTCACCTCCCTGGGGACAATGTCACCTCCCCTGGGGACACTGTCACCTTCCCTGGGGTCATTGTCACCTTCCCTGGGGTCATTGTCACCTCCCCTGGGAACATTGTCACCTCCCTGTCATTGTCACCTTTCCATGGGGACATTGTCACCTTCCCTGGGGACATTGTCACCCCAGGGGTCATTGTCACCCAGTGGGACATTGTCACCTCCTCAAGGCCATTGTCACCCCTGGTGTCATTGTCACCACATGGGACAATGTCACCTCAAGGCCATTGTCACCTCCTTGATCATTGTCACCCAATGGGACAATGTCACCTCCAAGGCCACTGGGGGTCATTGTCACCCCTGGTGTCATTGTCACCCAATGGGACAATGTCACCTTCAAGGCCATTGTCACCTCCCTGGTCATTGTCACCCAATGGCACAATGTCACCTCCAAGGGGGGGTCGTTGTCACCTCTGATGTCATTGTCACCCCTGGTGTCACTGTCACCCAATGGGACAATGTCACCTGTCACCCCCGCTGTCACTGTCACCTCCCCATCTCTCATTGTCCCCTGTCCCCCCAGGCCCCTCCCGGCGTCCCCCCGCGGTGACACCAGCGAGGACGACGACGACGCCACCGCCGGGGCCTCGGTGACGCCGCGGGGACGTTACTTCGGCTACGCCCGCACCGTGGTGTCCCCCCTGGTGTCCCCCCTGGTGTCACCCCTGTCCCCGTGTCCCCAAATCCAGCAGCTGGACGGGGCCGACGACGGCGCCCGGGGGACGGGGACGGGGACAGGGACGGGGACAGGGACAGGGCCACCCCCAGGGCCACCCCCCGGCCCGGCCGAGGGGCTGCCACCCGACATCGTGGACTTTGTCCTGCGCGGTGTCACCGGGGACGGGGACAGCGATGGGGACAGCGGCGCCTGGAGGGGACAGAGGCTTGGGGACATTGAGCAAAGCCACCAGCTTGGGGACATCGGTCAAAGCCACCGGATTGGGGACATCAGCCAAGGCCACCAGCTTGGGGACATCGCTGAGAGTCACCGCATTGGGGACATTGGTCAAGGCCACCACCTTGGGGACGTCAGCCAAGGCCACCAGCTTGGGGACATCGGGCAGGGACAGCAGCTTGGGGACATTGGCCAAAGCCACCACCTTGAGGACATCAGCCAAGGCCACCAGCCTGGGGACATTGATCGAAGCCACCAACTTGGGGACCTCAATCAAAGCCACCACCTTGGGGACATCAGCCAAGGCCACCACCACCTCGGGGACATCTCTCAGGGCCACCAGCTTGGGGACATCAATCAAAGCCACCAGCTTGGGGACATCGATCGAAGCCACCACCTTGGTGACGTCATCCAGGGCCGCCACCACCAGCTTGGGGACATCAGCCAAGGCCACCACCAGCTTGGGGACATCTCTCAGGGCCACCACCCCGGCGATGTCACCCAGGGCCACCCCCCGGGCGCCCCCAACGGCCTCGGGGACACCTTGGGGACACCTTGGGGACGTGCCAAGCGCCCGGGGGAGGGGACGGGGCCGGGGACAAAGAGAGCACGGCTGGAGATGGACACGGGGGACAGCGGGTGAGGACATGGGGACACTGGGGACACTTGGGGACATCTGGGGACACTGGGGGATTGAGGGCATTTGGGACATTTGGGGACATTGGGGATATTGGGGGGATTGGGGACACTTGGGGGCATTGGGGACATTGAGGGACACTGGGGACACTTGGGGGACAGTGGGGACATTGGGGACATTTGGGGATAGTGGAGACAATGGGGACATTGGGGACATTGGGGACACTTGAAGACATTGGGGGGGACATTGAGGACACTTGGGGACAATGGGGACATTTGGGGACATTGGGAACATTGCGGGGATTGGGGACATTGGGGACATTGGGGACATTGCGGGGGACATTGAGGACATTGGGGACAGCAGGTGAGGACAGGGGGACATGGGGGACATTGGGGACATTGAGGATAGTGGGTGAGGACACTTGGGGACATTGGGGACATTTGGGGACATTGGGGACATTTGAGGACATTGGGGACAGTGGGGACATTTGGGGACATTGGAGGGATTGAGGACACTTGGGGACATTTGGGACACTGGGGACATTGGGGACTTTGGGGACATTGGGGATAGTGGGTGAAGACATGGGGACACTTGGGGACATGGGGACAGTGGGGACATTGGGGACATTTGGGGGGATTGGGGACATTGGAGATGTTGGGGACATTGGGGACATCGGGGGGATTGAGGACACTGGGGACTATTGGGGACACGTGGGGACATTGGGGACATTGGGGGACATTGGGAACAGCAGGTGAGGACACTTGGGGACTTTGGGGACATCGGGGGGATTGGGGACATTGGGGACTATTGGGGACAGTGGAGACAGTGAGGACATTGGGGACACTTGGGGACAATGGGGACACTGGGGAATATTGGGGACATTGGGGGGATTGGGGACACTTGAAGACATTGGGGGGGACACTGGGGACAGTTGGTGCCACCAAAGTCCCAGTTCAGTGTCACCTGTCCCAGTCAGTGTCACCTGTCCCATTAATGTCACCTGTCCCAGTCGGTGTCACCTGTCCCATTAATGTCACCTGTCCCATTAATGTCACCTGTCTGTCCCCTCCCCTCAGGGTGAAGGAGGAGCCGGAGGAGCTGATGAGCGACGGCTGCGGGTGAGACACAAAATACACAAAAATCGCCCCAAAATACCCCAAAATCTCCCCAAAAATCACCAAAAATTGCCCCAAAATCTTCCCCAAAATCATCAAAAATTGCCCCAAAATCTTCCCCAAAATCACCAAAAATTGCCCCAAAATCTTCCCCCAAATCCCCCAAAATATTCCCAAAATTACCCCAAAAATATTCCCCCAAATCACCAAAAATCGCCCCAAAATCTTCCCCCAAATCCCCCAAAATATTCCCAAATTACCCCAAAATTACCCCAAAAATATTCCCAAAATCATCCAAAAATTGCCCCAAAATTGCCCCAAAATCACCAAAAATTGCCCCAAAATTATTCAAATTGTCCCAAAATCCTCAAAAATCACCCCAAAAATCCCTCCAAAAGTGTTCCCAAAATCCCCCAAAAATCGTTCACTCAAAATTCTCCCGAAATCCCCCAAAATTGAACTGAAATTTCCCCAAAATCCCATTAAATTGTCCCAAATTTCCACAAAATATCCCCAAAATCCCCCCCAAAAACTCCAATAATTACCCAAAAATCTCCCAAAATCCCTCAAATTCCCCAAAATCCCCCCAAAATATTCCCAAAATCACCTAAAATTCCTCCCAAATTCCCCAAAATATTCCCAAAATCTCCAAAATCCTGTTGGATTCCCCAAAATTTTCCCAAATCCTCCAGAATTTCCCCAAAATTGTCCAAAATTCACCCAAATTCCCCCCCAAAATCACCAAATTCCCCCCAAATCCACCCAAAAATCGTCCAAAATCCTCCAGAATTTCTTTCAAATTCCCCAAAAATTCCCCAAAAATCCCCAAAATTCCCAAAAATCATCCAAAATCCTTTCAAATTTCCCAAAATTTCTCGCAAAATCACCTGGAATTTCCCCAAAATTCCCAAAATTCACCCAAATTCTCCCCCGAAATCATCCAAAATCCTCCAGAATTTCCCAAAATTCCTCCCAAAAATCATCTGAAATTCCCCAAAATTCCCAAAATTTCCCCTAAAATCACCAAATTCCCCAAAATCCACCTAAAAATCATCCCAAATCCTCCGGAATTTCCCAAAATTTCCCCCAGATCACCCAAAATTCCCCAAAATCCTCCAGAATTTCCCAAAATTTCTCCCAAAATCACCCAGAATTCCCAAAAATTCCCCAAAAATTCCCCCAAAAATCCCTAAAATTTCCCCAAAATTTTCCCAAATCCTCCAGAATTTCCCCCAAAATTCCCCCAAATCCCCAAAAATTCCCCAAAATTCCCCAAAAATTCCCCCAAAAAATCCCCAAAAATTCCCCCAAAATTCCCCAAAATTTTCCCAAATCCTCCAGAATTCCCCAAAATTCCCCCAAAAATCCCTTAAATTCCCCCAAATTTCCCAAATCCTCCAAAATTTCCCCCAAAATTCCCCCAAATCCCCAAAAATCCACCAAAATTTCCCAAAAATTCCCCCAAAATCCCCCCAAAATCCCCAAAATTCCCCCAAATTAATCCCTAAAATTCCCCAAAATTTTCCCAAATCCTCCCGAATTCCCCAAATTTTCTCCCAAATTTTCCCAAAAATTCCCAAAAATTTTCCCAAATCCTCCAATATTTCCCCCAAAATTCCCCAAAATTTCCCAAAAATTCCCCCAAATCCCCCAAAATTCCCCCAAATTTTCCCAAATCCTCCAGAATTTCCCAAAATTTCTCCCAAAATCACCCGGAATTTCCCCAAATCCTCCAAAATTTCCCCCAAAGTTCCCAAAACTCCCCAAAATTTCCCCAAATCCTCCGGAATTTCCCCCAAAATTCCTCCAAAATCCCCCCCCAAAAATCATCCAAAATCCTCTCAAAATTTCCCCTAAAATTCCCCCAAAATTCCCCAAAATTCCCCAAAAAATCCTCTAAAATTCCCCCAAATTTTCCTAAATCCTCCAGAATTTCCCAAATTTTCTCCCCAAATCACCCAAAATTCCCAAAAATTCCCAAAATTCCCAAATTTCCCCCAAATCCCCCAAATTTTCCCAAATCTTCCAAAAATTCCCCCAAAAATCCCCAAAATTCCCCCAAATTAATCCCTAAAATTCCCCAAAATTTTCCCGAATCCTCCAGAATTCCCCAAATTTTCTCCCAAATTTTCCCAAAAATTCCCAAAAATTTTCCCAAATCCTCCAATATTTCCCCCCAAATCCCCCAAAATTCCCCAAAATCCCCAAAAATCCCCCAAATTTTCCCAAATCCTCCAAAATTTCCCAAATTTTCTCCCAAAATCACCCGGAATTTCCCCAAAATTCCCAAAAATTCCCCCAAATTCCCAAAAATTCCCCCAAATTTTCCCAAATCCTCCAAAATTTCCCCAAAAATTCCCCCAAATCCCCAAAAATCCCCCAAATTTTCCTCCAAAATCGTCCAAAATTCCCCAAAATTCACCCAAAAATCATCCAAAATCCTCCAGAATTTCCCAAAATTTCTCCCAAAATCACCCGGAATTTCCCCAAATCCTCCAAAATTTCCCCCAAAGTTCCCAAAACTCCCCAAAATTTCCCCAAATCCTCCAAAATTTCCCCCAAAGTTCCCAAAACTCCCCAAAATTTTCCCAAATCCTCCAAAATTTCCCCCCAAATTCCCCCAAATCCCCAAAAATTCCCCAAAATTTCCCCCAAATCCCCAAAAATTCCCCAAAATTTCCCCCAAATCCCCAAAAATTCCCCAAAATTTCCCCCAAAAATCCCTAAAATTCCCCAAAAATTTTCCCAAATCTTCCAAAATTTCCCCCAAAATTCCCCAAAATTTCCCCAAAAATCCCTAAAATGCCCCAAAATTTTCCCAAATCCTCCAGAATTTCCCAAACTTTCCCCCAAAATCACCCGGAATTCCCCAAAATTCCCTGAAAATTCCCCCCAAAGTTCCCAAAAATCCCCCAAATTTTCCCAAATCCTCCGGAATTTCCCCCCAAAATTCCTCCAAAATCCCCCCCAAAAATCATCCAAAATCCTCTCAAAATTTCCCCCAAAATTCCCCCAAAATTCCCCAAAATTCCCCAAAAATTCCCCTAAAATTCCCCAAAATTTTCCCAAATCCTCCAGAATTTCCCAAATTTTCTCCCCAAATTTTCCCAAAAATTCCCAAAAAATTTCCCAAATCCTCCAATATTTCCCCCCAAATCCCCCAAAATTTCCCAAAATCCCCAAAAATTCCCCCAAATTTTCCCAAATCCTCCAAAATTTCCCCCAAAATTCCCCCAAATCCCCAAAAATCCCCCAAATTTTCCCCCAAAATTCCAGAATTTCCCGCAAAATTCCCCCAAATTCCAAAAAAATTCCCCCAAATCCCCAAAAATCCCCCAAATTTTCCTCCAAAATCGTCCAAAATTCCCAAATTCCCCAAAATTCACCCAAAAATCATCCAAAATCCTCCAGAATTCCCCAAATTTTCTCCCAAATTTTCCCAAAAATTCCCAAAAATTTTCCCAAATCCTCCAATATTTCCCCCAAAATTCCCCAAAATTCCCCAAAAATTCCCCTAAATCCCCCAAAATTCCTCAAAATCCCCAAAATTCCCCCAAATTTTCCCAAATCCTCCAAAATTTCCCCCAAAATTCCCCCAAATCCCCAAAAATCCCCCAAATTTTCCCCCAAAATCGTCCAAAATTCCCAAATTCCCCAAAATTCACCCAAAAATCATCCAAAATCCTCCAGAATTTCCCAAAATTTCTCCCAAAATCACCCAGAATTCCCAAAAAATTCCCCCAAATCCCCAAAAATTCCCAAATTTTCCCAAATCCTCCAAAATTTCCCCCAAAATTCCCCAAAAATTCCCCAAAATTTCCCCCAAAATCCCTAAAATTCCCCAAAATTTTCCCAAATCCTCCAGAATTTCCCAAAAATTCTCCCAAAATCACCCAGAATTTCCCCAAAATTCCCAAAAATTCCCCCAAATTCCCAAAAATTCCCCCAAATTTTCCCAAATCCTCCAAAATTTCCCCAAAATTTTCCCAAATCCTCCAGAATTTCCCAAATTTTCTCCCAAAATCACCCAAAATTCCCAAAAATTCCCCAAAAATTCGCCCAAAAATCCCTAAAATTCCCCAAAATTTTCCCAAATCCTCCAGAATTTCCCCCAAAATTCCCCCAAATTCCCAAAAAATTCCCCCAAATCCTCAAAATTTCCCCAAAATTCCCCAAAAATTCCCCCAAAAATCCCCAAAAATCCCCCAAATTTTCCCAAATCCTCCAAAATTTCCCCTCAAATTCCCCCAAATCCCCAAAAATTCCCCAAAATTTCCCCCAAAAATCCCCAAAATTCCCCAAAATTCCCCAAAAATTCCCCTAAAATTCCCCAAAATTTTCCCAAATCCTCCAGAATTTCCCAAATTTTCTCCCCAAATCACCCAAAATTCCCAAAAATTCCCAAAAATTCCCCAAAATTCCCAAATTTCCCCCAAATTCCCCTGCAGGTCCCCGCCCAGTGACGTCACCTCGGAGCCCCCCTGGGCCACCTGTGCAGGTAAAAAAAGGGAATTTTGGGGGATTTTTGGGGCTTTTTGGGAGGATTTTGGGGTAATTTTTGGGGATTTTGGGTAATTTTGGGGATTTTTGGGGATTTTGGGAGAATTTGGGGGAAATTTGGGAGAATTTTGGGACAATTTTGGGGTGATTTTGTGTCATTTTTGGGTTGATTTTGGGGAAGATTTTTTGGGGTGTTTTGGGGACATTTTGGGGCTTTTTGGGTAATTTTGGGGATTTTTGGGTATTTTGGGGATTTTTGGGTATTTTGGGAGAATTTGGGGATTTTTTTGGCAAATTTTGGGTGATTTTGTGTCATTTTTGGGTTGATTTTGGGGGATTTTTGGGGTATTTTGGGGCCATTTTGGAGCTTTTTGGGTGGATTTTGGGTAATTTTGGGGCTTTTTGGGTATTTTGGGGTATTTTGGGTGGATTTTGGGGCAAATTTTGGGTGATTTTGTGTCATTTTTGGGTTAATTTTGGGGTATTTGGGGGAAGATTTTTGGGGTATTTTGGGGCCATTTTGGAGCTTTTTTGGTGGATTTTGGGGATTTTTGGGAGAATTTTGGGGCAATTTTGTGTCATTTTTGGGGTTGATTTTGGGGTATTTTGGGGAAGATTTTTTGGGTAAATTTTTGGGGCCCTTTTGGGGCTTTTTGGGTATTTTGGGGTATTTTGGGTGGATTTTGGGGCAAATTTTGGTGATTTTGTGTCATTTTTGGGGTATTTTGGGGGAAGATTTTGTGCAGATTTTTGGTGGATTTTGGGGATTTTTGGGTGGATTTTTTGGGCAAATTTTTGGGTGATTTTGTGTCATTTTTGGGTTGATTTTGGGATAATTTGGAGCCGTTTTTGGGCTGATTTTGGGGTGATTTTTTTGTCATTTTTGGGGTTGATTTTGGGGTATTTTGGGGAAAGATTTTGTGGAAGATTTTTGGGGTATTTTGGGGCCATTTTGGGGCTTTTTGGGTGGATTTTGGGGCAATTTTGGGGCGATTTTGTGTCATTTTTGGGGTTGATTTGGGGGAAGATTTTGTGCAGATTTTTGGTGGATTTTGGGGATTTTTGGGTGGATTTTTTGGGCAAATTTTTGGGTGATTTTGTGTCATTTTTGGGTTGATTTTGGGATAATTTGGAGCCGTTTTTGGGCAAATTTTTGGGTGATTTTGTGTCATTTTTGGGGTTGATTTTGGGGGATTTTTGGGTGGATTTTGGGGAAGATTTTTGGGGTATTTTGGGGCCGTTTTGGGGCAATTTTTGGGTGGATTTTTGGGTGGATTTTGGGGCTTTTTGGGTGATTTTGTGTCATTTTTGGGGTTGATTTTGGGGTATTTTGGGGAAGATTTTTTGGGTAAATTTTTGGGGCCGTTTTGGGGCTTTTTGGGTGGATTTTGGGGGGATTTAGGATGATTTGGGGAATTTTGGGTGGATTTTGGGTATTTTGGGGGTAATTTGGGGGAGATTTGGGGAATTCTGGGTTGATTTTGGGAGGGTTTGAGGAGATTTTGAGGGAATTTTGGGTTGATTTTGAGTTAATTTTGTCCCATTTTTGAGTTAATTTTGTCTTAATTTTGCACCATTTCACTCAACTTCAATTAATTTTCTCCCATTTCCTCCTTCATTTCATTCAATTTCCATTAATTTTTGGTCAACTTTAATTAAATTTAATTAATTTTTAATTAATTTTGATTAATTTTCCCCTTTCCCAGGCGGCAGCTCTGAGGAGGAGGAGGAGCCGGAGCCCCTCCCACAGGGCGGGGCAGGGGGCGGGGCCAACAGCGCCCCGCCCTCTCCAGGCCACGCCCCCTTTGCTGACCACGCCCCCTTTGCTGACCACACTTCCTCATTTGACCACGCCCCCTCCTCTGGCCACGCCCCCTCCTCTGGCCACGCCCACCTGAGGTTTGAGATCAGCAGTGAGGACGGGCTGAGGGTCACCGCCCCCAGTCTGGAGGGTTTGTACTGGTTTATACTGGTTTATACTGGTTTGTACTGGGGTTATACTGGGATATACTGGGTTATACTGGGATATACTGGGTTATACTGGTTTGTACTGGGTTATACTGGGATATACTGGGTTATACTGGGATATACTGGGATATACTGGGATATACTGGGATATACTGGGATATACTGGGTTATACTGGGATATACTGGGTTATACTGGGATATACTGGGATATACTGGGTTATACTGGGACGGGCTGAGGGTCACCGCCCCCAGTCTGGAGGGTTTGTACTGGTTTATACTGGTTTATACTGGTTTGTACTGGGGTTATACTGGGACTGGGTTATACTGGGATATACTGGGATATACTGGGATATACTGGGATATACTGGGCTATACTGGGTTATACTGGGTTATACTGGGTTGTACTGGGATATACTGGGCTATACTGGGTTATACTGGGTTGTACTGGGATATACTGGGTTATACTGGGATATACTGGGTTATACTGGGATATACTGGGTTATACTGGGTTATACTGGGATATACTGGGTTATACTGGGTTATACTGGGATATACTGGGATATACTGGGTTATACTGGGATATACTGGGATATACTGGGTTATACTGGGACGGGCTGAGGGTCACCGCCCCCAGTCTGGAGGGTTTGTACTGGGTTATACTGGTTTATACTGGTTTGTACTGGGGTTATACTGGGACTGGGTTATACTGGGTTATACTGGGCTATACTGGGTTATACTGGGTTATACTGGGATATACTGGGATATACTGGGTTATACTGGGATATACTGGTCTATACTGGGTTATACTGGTCTATACTGGGATATACTGGTTTGTACTGGGGCTGGGATGGACTGGGATGGGCTGGGTTATACTGGGATGGACTGGGACTGGGTTATACTGGTTTATATTGGGTTATACTGGGACTGGGATATACTGGGTTATACTGGGACGGGCTGAGGGTCACCGCACCCAGTCTGGAAGGTAAACTGGTTATACTGGGTTATACTGGTTTGTACTGGGGTTATACTGGGACTGGGTTATACTGGGACTGGGATATACTGGCTTATACTGGGATATACTGGGATATACTGGGACGGGCTGAGGGTCACCGCACCCAGTCTGGAGGGTTTGTACTGGTTTATACTGGTTTATACTGGGGTTATACTGGGACTGGGTTATACTGGGTTATACTGGTCTATACTGGGTTATACTGGGATATACTGGGATATACTGGGATATACTGGGTTATACTGGGATATACTGGGATATACTGGGATATACTGGGATATACTGGGTTATACTGGTCTATACTGGGATATACTGGGATATACTGGGATATACTGGGTTATACTGGGATATACTGGGTTATACTGGGTTATAGTGGGTTATACTGGGATATACTGGGTCGTACTGGGATATACTGGGTTGTACTGGGAGGGACTGGAAGGGGTTTTGGGGTTACTGGGACTGGGTTTTGGGGAAGATTTTTTGTTTTTTGTTTTTTTTTTTAGGGAGAATTTTGGGGTTTTTTAGTGCAAATTTTGGGTGATTTGTGGGAGATTTTGGGGGAGGATTTTTGGGGAATTTTGAGGTGAATTTTGGGATTATTTTGGGCTGATTTTGGGATGGTTTGGGGGTTATTTTGGGGATTTTTGGTGACCCCCCTGTCTCTCCCAAGGGGCCTGGCGGGCGGTGCTGGAGCGAGTGCAGGAGGCTCGAGCCAACGCCCACCTGAGACACCTCAGCTTCGCAGGTGAGACCCCAAAAACACCCAAAAAAACCCCTAAACCATCCCAAAATTATCCCCCAAATCAGCCCCAAATTGGCCCCAAATCAGCCCCAAAATTATCCCAAAATCAGCCCCAAAATCAGCCCAAAATCAGCCCCAAATCAGCCCCAAAATTATCCCAAAATCAGCCCCAAAATCCACCCAAAATCAGCCCCAAAATCAGCCCAAAATCAGCCCAAAATTACCCCAAAATCAGCTGAAAACAGCCCCAAAATCAGCCCAAAATCCACCCAAAATCAACCCAAAAACAGCCCCAAAATCAGCCCAAAAATCGCCCCAAAATCAGCCCAAAATCACCCCAAAATCAGCCCAAAATTGGCCCCAAAATTACCCCAAAATTGGCTCCAAAATTGGCCCAAAATCAGCCCAAAATCGGCCCAAAATCAGCCCCAAAATCAGCCCCAAAATCAGCCCAAAATCAGCCCAAAATCAGCCCCAAAATCAGCCCAAAATCAGCCCCAAAATCACCCAAAAACCTCCAAAATCGCCCCAAAATTCCTTTTAAACCCCTCAGACCCCATTTGGAACCCCCAGACCCATTTTGATGCCCTCAGACCTCCTCAAATCCTCATTTTCAAACCCCCAGACCCCCCCCCCAAATCCTCATTTGAAGCCCCCAGCCCCATTTCAAACCCTCCAGACCCCCCCAGACCCCATTTTGAAGCCCCCAGCCCCTTTCGAACCCCCCCAGCCCCATTTTAAACCCCCCAGACCCATTTTAAACCCCCCAGACCCGCTCAAACCTTCATTTTAAAGCTCCCAGCCCCCTCCAATCCTCCTTTTGAAGCCCCCAGACCCATTTTGATGGCCTCAGACCCCCTCACACCCTCATTTCGAAGCCCCCAGACCCATTTTGAAACCCCCAGACCCCCTTTTAAGCCCCCAGACCCCATTTGGAACCCCCAGCCCCATTTTAAACCCCCCAGCCCCCCCAAATCCCCATTTTGAAGCCCCCAGACCCCATTTTAAACCCCCCAGACCCCCTTTTAAGCCCCCAGACCCCCTCAAACCTTCATTTTGAAGCCCCCAGCCCCATTTCCAACCTTCCATCCCCACTTGGGAACCCCCCAGCCCCATTTTAAAGCCCCCAGCCCCATTTTAAACCCCCCAGACCCGCTCAAACCTTCATTTTAAAGCCCCCAACCTCCCCCAAATCCCCATTTGGAACCCCCCAGCCCCATTTCCAACCCCCCAGACCCATTTCAAACCCCCCAGACTCCCCCAAATCCCCATTTCCAAGCCCCCATCCTCCTTTAAAACCCCCCAGACCCATTTTAAAGCCCCCAGACCCTCTCAAACTCTCTTCTGGAACCCCCCCATCCCCATTTTGAAGCCCCCAGCCCCCATTTTAAAGCCCACAGCCCCATTTCCAACACCCCGGCCCCTTTAAAACCCCCAGACCCATTTCCAACCCCCCAGACCCATTTCAAAGCCCCCAAACTCCCCCAAATCCTCATTTTGAAGCCCCCAGCCCCCCTTTAAACCCCCCCAGACCCCCCCAAATCCCCATTTCCAAGCCCCCAGCCCCCATTTTGAAGCCCCCAGCCCCATTTTAAACCCCCCAAACTCCCTCAAATCCCCATTTCGAGGCCCCCAGCCCCCATTCCGAAGCCCCCAGCCCCATTTCCTCCCCTGGCAGGCATGAGCGGGCTGAGGCTGCTGGGCATCCACCACGACGCCGTGGTTTTCCTGCTGGAGCAGCTGCCGGGGGCCGGGTCCTGCTCCCGCTACCGGTTCCGGTACCACCCCCCCCGCCGGGACCCCCCCCACGTCCCCCCGCCCCGGAACCCCTCGGGCTGTGCCCGCGCTGAGCTCTACCTGAGGTGGGACTGGGACAAACTGGGATAAACTGGGAGGGACTGGGAGGGGTTTGGGATAGGCTGGAAGGGGATTAGAGGAGACTGGTTTATACTGGGAGGGACTGGGAGGGAACTGGTTTATACTGGGAGTTACTGGGAGGGCGCTGCAGTTCCCAAAGTGGCCACCAGGGGGAGCCGGAAAGACACTGGGAGTTCATTGAGGGGAACTGGGATAAACTGGGAGGGATTGGGAGGGACTGGGATAAACTGGGAGGGACTGGGAGGGACTGGGAGGGAACTGGTTTATACTGGGAGTTACTGGGAGGACGCTGCAGTTCCCAAAGTGGCCACCAGGGGGAGCCATTGAGAGGAACTGGGAAGGGATTGGAGGGGACTGGGATGAACTGGGAGTCACTGGGATCACACTGGGATCAAGCTGGGAGTTACTGGGAGGGCACTGCAATCAAACTGGGATTATACTGGGACCACACTACGATGGACTGGGAGTTACTGGGATCATACTGGCATGAATTGGGATGAACTGGGAGGGGACTAGGAGGGGATTGGGATGGACTGAGAGGGGATTGGGGAGGACTGGGAGAGACTGGGATAAACTAGGAGGGGCTGGGATAAACTGGGAAGGAATTGGGAGGGGATTGAAGGGGACTGGGAGTTACTGGGAGGGCGCTGCAGTTCCCAAAGTGGCCACCAGGGGGAGCTCGGGGAGACACTGGGGTCAATTGAGGGGAACTGGGAGGGATTAGGATAGACTGGGTCACACTGGGGGGGACTGGGAGGGGACTGGTTTATACTGGGAGGGGATTGGGAATTACTAGGGGAAAGCCACAGTTCCCAAATTGGCCACCAGGGGGAGCTCGAGGAGACACTGGGAGTTCATTGAGGGGACTGGGAGGGACTGGGAGGGGATTTGGGATTACTGGTTTATACTGGGAGAGACTGGGAAGGAATTGGGAGGGGACTGGGAGTTACTGGGAGGGCGCTGCAGTTCCCAAAGTGACCACCAAGGGGAGCCTGGAGAGACATTGAGAGTTTATGAGGGGAACTGGGAGGGACTGGGAGGGGATTGGGGAGGGATTAAAGGGGACTGAGAGGGACTGGGACAAACTGGAAGAAACTGGGAGGGGATTGGGATAAACTGGGAGTGATTGGTTTATACTGGGAGGGACTGGGATAAACTGGGAGTTACTGGGAGGGCGCTGCAGTTCCCAAAGTGGCCACCAGGGGGAGCCGGGGAGACACTGGGAGTTCATTGAGGGGAACTGGGAGGGACTGGGACAAACTGGGAGGGATTGGGAGGGAACTGGGATAAACTAGGAGAGACTGGAGGGGACGAGGAGGGGATTGGGATGAACTGGGAGGGGCTGGGACAAACTGGAAGGGACTGGGAGGGGATTGGGAGGGACTGGAAGGGATTTAGGGGAACTGGGAGGGAACTGGGAGGGACTGGGTGACTCCAGGCCTTACTGGGAGGGGACTGGGAGTTACTGGGAGGTTCCCACCCTCTCCCCAGAGCCCCCTTGGTGTCACCTCTGGGGGTGGGGACAACTTAGGGGTCACCTATGGGTGGGGCGGGGTCACCTATGGGTGGGGCAGTATCACCCAAGGGTGGGGCAGTGTCACCCGTGGGTGGGGCAGTGTCACCCAAGGGTGGGGGTCCCCGCTGAGCCCTCCCCTCCCCCTTGCAGGAAGTGCACCTTCGACATGTTCAGCTTCCTGGCGTCCCAGCACCGCGCCCTCCCCCAGGGACCCCCGCCCCGCGAGGAGGAGGAGGATGAGGTGCAGCTCAAGCCCACCCGGTGAGGCCCCACCCACCCAGGCACCCATGGGTGCTCCTGTCCCACCCCACGAAAATTTGGGGAATCCACCCCAAAAAATTCCCCTCAGGGACCCCAATTTTTTTTTCCTACTATAGAAGTCTATGGGTAGACCTGGTGTCCCTACAATTAGTTTATGGGTAGACCTGATGTCCCCATAATTGAATTCTATGGGTAGACCTGGTGTATAAATTCCGATTTATTGGTAGACTTGGTGTCCCTGTAAGTCAAGCCTATGGGTAGACCTGATGTCCCTAGAATGAGTCTATGGGTAGACCTGATGTCCCTGTAATTGAACTCTATTGGTAGACCTGGTGTATAAATTCCAATTTATTGGTAGACTTGGTGTCCTCACAATTCAAGCTTATGGGTAGACCTGATGTCCCTGTAATCCAAATTTATGCATAGACCTGATGTCCCTGTAATTGAACTCTATGGGTAGACCTGGTGTCCCCACAATTCAGATCTATGGGTAGACTTGGTGTCCCCATAATTTCAGCCTATGGGTAGACCTGATGTCCAGTCAGAGTTTATGAGTAGACCTGGTGCCCCTGTAATTGAACTCTATGGGTAGACCTGGTGTCCTCTCAATTGAACTCTATGGGTAGACCTGGTGTCCAATTGCACTCTATGGGTAGACCTGGTGTCCCTCCAATTGAACTCTATGGGTAGACCTGGCGTCCCTCTAATTGACCTCTATGGGTAGACCTGATGTCCTCCAATTGAACTCTATGGGTAGACCTGGTGTCCTCTCAATTGAACTCTATGGGTAGACCTGATGTCCAATTGAACTCTATGGGTAGACCTGGTGTCTTTCCTATACAACTCTATGGGTAGACCTGGTGTCCAATTGCACTCTATGGGTAGACCTGGTGTCCCTCCAATTGAACTCTATGGGTAGACCTGGCGTCCCTCTAATTGACCTCTATGGGTAGACCTGATGTCCTCCAATTGAACTCTATGGGTAGACCTGGTGTCCTCTCAATTGAACTCTATGGGTAGACCTGATGTCCAATTGAACTCTATGGGTAGACCTGGTGTCTTTCCTATACAACTCTATGGGTAGACCTGGTGTCCTCTCAATTGCACTCTATGGGTAGACCTGGTGTCCCTCCAATTGAACTCTATGGGTAGACCTGGTGTCCCTCCAATTGAACTCTATGGGTAGACCTGGTGTCCCTCTAATTGAACTCTATGGGTAGACCTGGTGTCCCTCCAATTGAACTCTATTGGGTAGACCTGGTGTCCCTCTAATTGAACTCTATGGGTAGACCTGGTGTCCCTCCAATTGAACTCTATTGGGTAGACCTGGTGTCCCTCCAATTGAACTCTATGGGTAGACCTGGTGTCCAATTGAACTCTATGGGTAGACCTGGTGTCTTTCCTATACAACTCTATGGGTAGACCTGGTGTCTTTCCTATACAACTCTATGGGTAGACCTGGTGTCCCTCCAATTGAACTCTATGGGTAGACCTGGTGTCCCTCCAATTGAACTCTATGGGTAGACCTGGTGTCCCTCCAATTGAACTCTATGGGTAGACCTGGTGTCCCTGCAATCCAAGTTTATGGACAGACCTGGGATTTTTGGGGGTGTTTGGGATTTTGGGAGGAATTTGTGAGGTTTTGGGGGGTCTCCTGGGATTTTTTGGGGGGTTTCAGATGGGAGTGTTTGGGATTTTGGGGGTTTTGTGGGGGAATTTTGGGGTTTTTGGAGAGGTTGGAGGATTTGGGGGTTTTTTTTTTGGATTTGGCAGGAGGTTTGGTGGATATTTTGGGACTTTCGGGGGGTTTTCAGGAGATTTTTGGAGGGGTTGGGATTTTCTGGAGTTTTGGGGGAGGTTTGAGGGGATTTTGGGGAGTTTGGGGAGGCTTTAGAGGGTTTTTTTTGGGGATTTGGGGTTTTTTGGGGGGAGATTTTGGGGGTTTTTGGGGGGGGGGATTTTGGGTTTTCTTTCTGGGATTTTTGGGGGTTTTTTTTTGGGAATTCGGGGAGAAGTTTTTTGGTGGGATTTGGGTTTTTTTGGGGGGGATTTTGAGGGTTTTTTAAGGGGGGATTTTCCTGGGGGAGGTTTTGGGGGTGGTTTTGGGATTTTGGGGTTTTTTGAGGGGGATTTTGTGGGTTTTTGGGAGGGGATTTTGAGGTTTTTTTGGGGGGATTTGGGGATTTTTGGGGGGATTTTGGGGGTGGTTTTGGGATTTTTGGGTATTGGGGTTTTTTTGGGAATTTGGAGGGAATTTTGGGATTTTTGGATTTGGGGTTTTTTTTTTTGGGAATTGGGGGGGATTTTGAGGGATTTTGGGGAGGGTTTCTTTTGGGATTTTTTGGGGAGATTTGAGGGGGATTTTTGGGGGTTTTTTCTGGGATTTTTGGGGAAGGTTTTTTTTGGGATTTGGGAATTTTTGGGGAGATTTGAGGGGTTTTTTTCTGGGATTTTTGGGGAAGGTTTTTTTTGGGATTTGGGAATTTTTGGGGAGATTTGAGGGTTTTTTTTCTGGGATTTTTAGGGTTTTTTTCCTGGGATTTTTGAAGAAGTTTTTTTGGGATTTTGGGGAAGGTTTTTTTGGGGGTTTGGGTTTTTTTTGGGGAGGTCTTGGGGTGTCCCCCCGTTTTTGGGGGACCCCCTGACGCCCCCCCAGCCGCGCCACCAGCCTGGAGCTGCCCATGGCCATGCGCTTCCGGCACCTCAAGAGAACCGCCAAGGAGGCCGTGGGCGTCTATCGGTGAGTGGGGACACCTGGGGACACCTGGGGACACCTGGGACAGCTGGGGACACCTGGGGACACCTGGGGACACGTAAAATACACCTGGGACACACCTGGGACACACCTGGGGACACCTGGGGACACCTGGGACAGCTGGGGACACCTGGGACAGCTGGACACACCTGGGGACACACCTGGGACACACCTGGGACAGCTGGGGACACCTGGGGACACACCTGGGGACACCTGGGACACCTGGGACACCTGGGACACACCTGGGACACACCTGGGGACACCTGGGACACACCTGGGACACACCTGGGACACACCTGGGGACACACCTGGGACACACCTGGGGACACCTGGGGACACCTGGGACACCTGGGGACACACCTGGGGACACCTGGGGACACCTGGGACACACCTGGGACACTTGGGGACATCTAGAATACACCTGGGGACACACCTGAGACATCTGAGAGACCTGGGACACCTGGGGATACCCAAAATATACCTGGGGACACACCTGGGGACACCTGGGACACCTGGGGACACCTGGGGACACCTGGGGACACGTAAAATACACCTGGGACACACCTGGGACACACCTGGGACACACCTGGGGACACCTGGGACAGTTGGGACACACCTGGGACACACCTGGGGACACACCTGGGGACACCTGGGACACCTGGGGACACCTGGGACACACCTGGGACACTTGGGGACATCTAAAACACACCTGGGGACACCTGGGGATACCCAAAATATACCTGGGGACACACGTGGGACACACCTGGGACACACCTGGGGACACACCTGGGGACACCTGGGACACCTGGGGACACCTGGGGACACACCTGGGGACACGTAAAATACACCTGGGACACACCTGGGGACACACCTGGGACACACCTGGGGACACACCTGGGACACACCTGGGACACACCTGGGGACACACCTGGGGACACACCTGGGCACACCTGGGGACACACCTGGGGACACACCTGGGACACACCTGGGGACACACCTGGGGACACACCTGGGGACACACCTGGGGACACCTGGGGACACACCTGGGACACCTGGGGACACACCTGGGACACACCTGGGACACACCTGGGACACCTGGGGGACACCTGGGACACCTGGGGGACACCTGGGACAGCTGGGGACACCTGGGGACACCTGGGGACACGTAAAATACACCTGGGGACACACCTGGGACACTTGGGGACATCTAAAATACACCTGGGGACATGTAAAATACACCTGGGACACCTGGGGACAACTGGAGACACACCTGGGACATCTGGGACACACCTGGGGACACACCTGGGACACACCTGGGACACACCTGGGGACACCTGGGGTCATTTTGGGGCAGTTTTTTGTCATTCTCGGGTCGATTTTTGCCGCGTTTTCGCCATTCCCGGGTGGATTTTTGGTGGATTTTTTGGGATTTTTGGGGGATTTTTGGGGTTCCTCAGATTTGGGGTAAATTTGACCACCCCAAACACCTCAACCATCCACAGGTGGGGAGAATTTTGGGGTCCTGGGGTGGTTTTGGGGTCCCTGGGATGATTTTGGGGTTTTTAGGCAGTTTTTAGGAATTCCTGGGTGGATTTTTCGGGGGTTTTTCACCATTCCCGGGTGGATTTTTTGGGGATTTTTGGGATTTTTTTGGGAATTTTGGGACTTTTGGCTTTTCCCTGGGTTTGGGGGTGACCCTGTCCCACTCCCCCATTTTTTGGGGGGGATTTTGGGGTTTTCAGGGCAGTTTTTAGGAATTCCTGGGTGGATTTTTTTGGGGTTTTCACCATTTCCGGGTGGATTTTTTGGGGGATTTTGGGGATTTTTGGGGTTTTTTGGATTTGGGGGTGACTCTGCCCCCCCAAACAGCTCAACCATCCACAGGTGGGGAGAATTTTGGGGTCCCTGGGGTCATTTTGGGTTTTTTAGGGAGTTTTTCGTTATTTCTGGGTCAATTTTTCCCGCATTTTTGCCATTCCCGGGTGGATTTTTTGGGGATTTTTGGGATTTTTTTTTGGGAATTTTTGTGACTTTTGGCTTTTCCCCGGATTTGGGGGTGACCTTGTCTCACTCCCCCATTTTTGGGGGGTGGATTTTGGGGCTCCCTGGGATCATTTTGGGGGTTTTTAGGGAGTTTTTTGTTATTCCCGGGTCGATTTTTGCCGGATTTTTGCTGGATTTTTTGGGGGGGATTTTTTGGGATTTTGGATTTTTTTGGGATTTTGGAGTGACTTTGACCCCCCCAAACCCAGCTCGGCCATCCACGGGCGGGGCCTGTTCTGCAAGAGGAACATCGAGGCCGGGGAGATGGTGATCGAGTACTCCGGGATCGTCGTGCGCTCCGTCCTCACCGACAAGAGGGAGAAGTTCTACGACAGCAAGGTGGGGAACCCCAAAAAAGGGCAAAAAGAGCCCAAAAAACGGCAAAAAGACCCCAAAAAACGGCAAAAAGAACCCAAAAAATGGCAAAAAGACCCCGAAAAACGGCAAAAAGAACCCAAAAAATGGCAAAAAGACCTAAAAAAATGGCAAAGAAACACCAAAATGGCAAAAAAAAATCAAAAAATGGGGAAAAAAAAAAAGCCAGAAAAGAGGGTGAAGAAAACCCAAAAATGGCAAAGAAACTCCAAAAAATGTCAAAAAACCCACAAAAATGGCAAAAAAAAGGGGAAAAAGCCAAAATGTGTAAAAAAAAACAAAAAAAAAAGTTTAAAAAAGGGCAAAAAGGGCGAAGAAACCCCAAAAATGGCAAAAAAAAAAACCCGAAAAAATGGGAAAAACCAAAAAAATGGCAAGAAAAACACCAAAAATGGTAAAAAACCCCAAAAGTGCAAAGAAACCCCAAAAATTATTAAAAAAACCAAAAATGGCAAAGAAACCCCAAAAAATGTAAAAAAAAAAAACCCCAAAAAAGGTAAGAAAAAAGCAAAAAGGGCAAAAAAAACCCCAAAAATGGCAAAAAAAAAAAAAAAACGGAACCACAAAAAGGGCAAAGATACCACAAAAATGGTAAAGAAACCCCAAAAATTGGCAAATTTACCCAAAAAATGGGAAAAAACTGCCAAAAAGGGCAAAAGGACCCTGAAAAATGGGAAAGAAACACCAAAAAATGTAAAAAAAACCCAAAAAAGGTAAAAAAAAACCCAAAAAAGGTAAAAAAAAACCAAAAAAGGTAAAAAAAAAAGGCAAAACAGGACAAAGAAACCCACGAAAAGGGCGAAGAAAATCCAAAAATTGGCAAAGAAACACCAAAAAATGTTAAAAAAAACCAAAAAAAGGTTAAAAAAAAGCGAAAAAGGGCAAAAAAACCCAAAATTGGCAAAGAATCCCCAAAAATGGCAAAAAAAACCCCGAAAAAATGGGAAAAAAAAAAACAAAAAAATTGAAAAAAAAAAAAACTAAAAATGGCAAAGAAACCCCAAAAAAATGTAAAAAAAAAGCAAAAAAGGTAAAAAAAAAAATAGGGAAAGAAACCCCAAAATGTCAAAGAAACCACAAAAATTGGCAAAGAAACCCCAAAAATGGCAAAAAAAACCCCCAAAAATGGTAAAGAAACCCCAAAAATTGGAAAATTTACCCAAAAAATGGGAAAAAATCTGCCAAAAAGGGCAAAGAAACCCCAAAAATGGCAAAGAAAACCCAAAAAATGGCAAAGACAACCCAAAAAATGAGGGGGAAATGCTGAAAATTGGGGGAGAAAGTGCAAAAATTGGGAGGAAAAATGTAAAAATTGGGGGGAAAAGTGTAAAAATTGGGAGGAAAAATGTAAAAATTGGGAGGAAAAGTGTAAAAATTGGGAGGAAAAATGTAAAAATTGGGGGGAAAAATGTAAAAATTGGGAGGAAAAATGTAAAAATTGGGAAGGAAAGGACAAAAATAAAAGAAAGTTTAAAAATTGAAGAGGACAACCCCAAAAAATGGAGGGAAAAGTTGAAATTTTTGGCAGCTTTGACCACACCCAACCCTTGACCACACCCAACCCTTGACCACACCCCAACCCTTGACCACACCCAACCCTTGACCACACCCAACCCTTGACCACACCCCAACCCTTGACCACACCCAACCCTTGACCACACCCAACCCTTGGCCACACCCAACCCTTGACCACACCCCAACCCTTGACCACACCCCAACCCTTGACCACACCCAACCCTTGACCACACCCAACCCTTGACCACACCCAACCCTTGACCACACCCAACCCTTGACCACACCCAACCCTTGACCATGACCCAACCCTTGACCATGACCCAACTCTTGACCACACCCAACCCTTGACCATGACCCAACCCTTGACCATGACCCAACTCTTGACCACACCCAACCCTTGACCACACCCCATCCCTTGACCACACCCAACCCTTGACCACACCCAACCCTTGACCACACCCCAACCCTTGACCACACCCAACCCTTGACCAGACCCCAACCCTTGACCACACCCAAACCCTTGACCACACCCAACCCTTGACCACACCCAACCCTTGACCACACCCAACCCTTGACCACACCCCAACCCTTGACCACACCCAACCCTTGACTGACCCCAACCCTTGACCACACCCCAACCCTTGACCGTGTCCAAATCCTTGACCACACCCCAACCCTTGACCACACCCAACCCTTGACCACACCCAACCCTTGACCACACCCCAACCCTTGACCACACCCCAACCCTTGACCACACCCCAACCCTTGACCACACCCAACCCTTGACCACACCCCAACCCTTGACCACACCCAACCCTTGACCACACCCAACCCTTGACCACACCCCAACCCTTGACCACACCCAACCCTTGACCACACCCCAACCCTTGACCACACCCAACCCTTGACCACACCCCAACCCTTGACCACACCCAACCCTTGACCACACCCAACCCTTGGCCACACCCCAACCCTTGACCACACCCAACCCTTGATCACGCCCAACCCCTTGACCACACCCCAACCCTTGACCACACCCAACCCTTGACCACACCCAACCCTTGACCACACCCCAACCCTTGACCACACCCCAACCCTTGACCACACCCAACCCTTGACCACACCCCAACCCTTGACTGACCCCAACCCTTGACCACACCCCAACCCTTGACCACACCCCAACCCTTGACCACACCCAACCTTTGACCACACCCAACCCTTGACTGACCCCAACCCTTGACCACACCCAACCCTTGACTGACCCCAACCCTTGACCACACCCAACCCTTGACCACACCCAACCCTTGGCCACACCCAACCCTTGACCACACCCAACCCTTGACCACACCCAACCCTTGACCACACCCAACCCTTGACCACACCCAACCCTTGACCACACCCAACCCTTGACCACGCCCCAACCCTTGACCACACCCAACCCTTGACCACACCCAACCCTTGACCACACCCAACCCTTGACCACACCCAACCCTTGACCACACCCAACCCTTGACCACGACCCAACCCTTGGCCACACCCAACCCTTGACCACACCCAACCCTTGACCACACCCAACCCTTGACTGACCCCAACCCTTGACCACACCCAACCCTTGACTGACCCCAACCCTTGACCACACCCCAACCCTTGACCACACCCAACCCTTGACCACACCCAACCCTTGGCCACACCCAACCCTTGACCGACCCCAACCCTTGACCACACCCAACCCTTGACCGACCCCAACCCTTGACCACACCCCAACCCTTGACCACACCCCAACCCTTGACCACACCCCAACCCTTGACCACACCCCAACCCTTGACCACACCCCAACCCTTGACCACACCCCAACCCTTGACCACACCCAACCCTTGACCACACCCAACCCTTGACCACACCCAACCCTTGACCACACCCCAACCCTTGACCACACCCCCAACTTTTGACCCCACTGACCACCCCGCCCCGGGCTCTGTCCCCTCAGGGCATCGGCTGCTACATGTTCCGCATCGACGAGGCCGAGGTGGTGGACGCCACCATGCACGGCAGCGCCGCGCGCTTCATCAACCACTCGTGCGAACCCAACTGCTACTCGCGCGTCATCCACGTCGAGGGCCACAAGCGCATCGTCATCTTCGCCCTGCGCCGCATCCTGCGCGGCGAGGAGCTCACCTACGACTACAAGTTCCCCATCGAGGAGCCGGCGGCCAAGCTGCCCTGCAACTGCGGCGCGCGGCGATGCCGGCGCTTCCTCAACTGAGCTTCACCGGGGAGGGGATCCAGGGAGTGGTGGGATGGAGGTGGATGGAGGTGAGGGCGGTGTTTTGGAAGAGGTTGAGGAGGTGGTTGAGGTCAACTGGAAGTTGTGGTGGTTGACCAAGAGTTGAGATGGTCAACCAAGAATCATTGGTCAACCAAGAGTCCTGGAGGTCAACCAAGAGTTGTGGAGGTCAACCAAGAATCATGGTGGTCACCCAAGAATCATGGTGGTCAACCAGGAGTCGTGATGGTCAACCAAGAGTCCTGGAGGTCAACCAAGAGTTGTGGAGGTCAACCAAGAGTCATTGGGGTCAACCAAGAGTTGTGGTGATCAACCCAGGGTGATTGAGGTCAACCAAAAGTCCTGGACGTCAACCAAGAATCATGGAGGTCATCCAAGAGTTGTGGTGGTCAACCAAGGGCCATTGGGATCAACCAAGAGTTGTGGTGGTCAACCAAGAATCATGGTGGTCAACCCAGTGTCACGGTCAACCGAGAGTCATTGGGATCAACCAAGAATCATTGGGATAATCCAAGAATCATGGAGATCAACCCAGAATCATGGTGGTCAACCCAGAGTTGTGGTGGTCAACCAGGAGTCGTGATGGTCATCCAAGAATCATGGTGGTCAACCAAGAATCATGGTGGTCAACCCAGAATCATGGTGGTCAACCCAAGAATCATGGTGGTCAACCAAGAATCATGGTGGTCAACCAAGAGTTGTGGTGGTCAACCAAGAATCATGGAGGTCAGCCAAGAATCATGGTGGTCAACCCAGTGTCGTGGTCAACCAAGAGGCATTGGGGTCAACCAAGAGTTGTGGTGGTCAACCAAGAATCGTGGTGGTCAACCCAGTGTCACGGTCAACCGAGAGTCATTGGGATCAACCCAGAATCATTGGGATAATCCAAGAATCATGGAGATCAACCCAGAATCATGGTGGTCAACCAAGAGTTGTGGTGGTCAACCAAGAGTCATTGGGGTCAACCAAGAGTTGTGGTGGTCAACCAAGAATCATGGTGGTCAACCAAGAGTTGTGGTGGTCAACCAAGAGTTGTGGAGGTCAACCAAGAGTTGTGGTGGTCAACCAAGGGTGATTGAGGTCAACCAAAAGTCCTGGACGTCAACCAAGAATCCTGGAGGTCAACCAAGAGTTGTGGTGGTCAACCAAGAATCATGGTGGTCAACCAAGAGTTGTGGTGGTCAACCCAAGAATCATGGAGGTCAGCCAAGAATCATGGTAGTCAACCCAGTGTCGTGGTCAACCAAGAGGCACTGGGGTCAACCAAGAATCGTGGTGGTCAACCAAGAATCGTGGTGGTCAACCAGGAGTCGTGATGGTCATCCAAGAATCATGGTGGTCAACCAAGAGTCATTGGGGTCAACCAGGACTCGTGATGCTGATCCAAGAGTCATTGGTCAACTCAGAATCATGGTGGTCAACCCAAGAATTCAGGTGGTCAACCAAGAGTTCAGGTGGTCAACCAAGAGTCATTGGGATCAACCAATAGTCATGGTGGTCAACCCAGAATCATTGGGATAATCCAAGAATCATGGAGATCAACCCAGAATCATGGTGGTCAACCAAGAGTCATGGTGGTCAATCCAGAGTTGTGTTGGTCAACCAAAAGTCCTGGACGTCAACCAAGAATCCGAGTGGTCAACCCAAGAATCGTGGTGGTCAACCAAGAGTTGCGGTGGTCAACCCAGCATTGTGGTGGTCAATCAGGAATCCGGGTGGTCAACCAAGAATCATGGTGGTCAACCAGGAGTCCTGGGAAGAAGACACTGACGTGGTCCTCGAAGCCGTGGAGATGCCTCCAGTCAACTGGGAAGACGCCGAAAGTCATGAGAAGGTCCTGGAAGTCCTGAAGGTTCCTCCAATCAGTCAAAAGTCACGGGAATTAAATTTTAGGGAGTTCCAGGAAGTTCTTGAGATGCCTCCAGTCAATTGAAAAGTCCCAAAAATCGTGGGAATTAAAATTTTGGGAGCTCCAGGAAGTTCTTGAGATGCCTCCAGTCAATTGAAAAGTCCCAAAAATCGTGGGAATTAAATTTTAGGGAGTTCCAGGAAGTTCTTGAGATGCCTCCAGTCGATTGAAAGTCCCGAAAATCGTGGGAAGGAAATTTTGGGGCGTTCCCGGAATTTCTTGAGATGCCTCCAGTCAATTGAAAGTCCTAAAAAATTGTGGGAATTAAATTTTGGGAGCTCCAGGAAGTTCTTGAGATGCCTCCAACCCCGGGGACCCCCCTGAAAAAGGGACTTTGGGGTTCCCCCGGTGCCGCCTCCACCCCTGGAGACCCCTCCCCCCATCCCCCCCATGGGCCCCTCCCCCAATTTTCCCCCAAAAATGGGTCCAGCCCCTCCCCCCCCACCCCTCCCCCAGCGTTTTTTTTGGGGCCGTTTCCGGGTGTTTTTTTGGGAATTTTAGGGTTTTGTATTTTAATTTAAAGGCGGTGCCAGCTCCGCCCACAATAAAGACACTGATTGGACGGGGAGGTTTTGGTTTGTGGGGATGGGGAGGGGGGAAAAGGATGGAGGAAATCTAATTTTTATTGGTTTTAGGGTGGGAAATTGAGGGGGGAAAAGTGGGGAAATGGGGGGGAAAAATGGTGGGAAGTGGGAGGGGAAAATGGAGAGAAATATGAGGGGGGAAAGGGAGTGAAAAGAGAGAAAAAATGGGGAAATTTTGAGGGGAAAAGGGTGGGAAAATGAGGGGGAAAAGGTGGGAAATGTGAGTAGGAAAAGGGTGGGGAAAGTGAGAAAAAGGCAGAAAATATGAGGGGAAAAGTGAGGAGAAAAAGGGAGAAAAAATGTGGGAAATGTGAGGGGAAAATGGGAAAAAAAATGAGGGGGAAAAGGATTTAAAAAGGTGGGAAATGTGAGGAGATTCAGCCAATCAGGAGCCCCAAAATCCCCCCAAAATCTGAGCAAATATTCCCAAAAAAATTCCCTCTCCCCAAATTTTCTCTCAGCCAATCAGAATCCCCAAAATTCCCCTCAAAATCCTCCAAAAATCCTCCCAAAATTGCCCCCAATTCCCCCCAAAATCCCTCCCAACCAATCTGGATCCCCCAAATCCTCCCAAAATTTCCCCAAAATCCTCCCAAAATCCCCCCAAAAATCCCTCCCGACCAATCAGGATCCCCCCAAAATTCCCCCAAATTCTCCCCAAATCCCCTCTCAGCCAATCAAAACCCCCAAAATCCTCCCAAAATCTCCCCAAACCAATCAGGACCCCCCCAAATCCCCCCCAAATCTCCCAAAAATCCTCACAAAATCCCTCCCAACCCATCAGGACCCCCCAAATCACCCCAAAATTCCCCCCAAATCCCCTCTAAAATCTTCCTAACCAATCAGGACAGCCCGAAATTCCTTCCAGCCAATCAGGGCTCCCCCCCAAAAAATAAAATTTCTCCCCAAAATCTCCCCCCAAACAATTGGGACCTCCCAAAAATCCCCCCAAATCCTCCCCAAATCCTCGTCAACCAATCAGGATCCCCCAAAATTCCCCCCAAATCCTCTCTCAGCCACTCAGGACCCCCCAAATCCCCCCAAACCCCTCCCAAATCCCCTTTCAGCCACTCAGGACCCGCCAAATCCACCCAAAATCCCCCCAAAAAATCTTCCCAAATTCTCCCCCAACCAATCGTGATCCTCCAAAACCCCTCCCCCAATTTGGGGGGATTGGACCCCTCCAAACCCTCCCAAAATCCCCCTGAAATCTCCCCCAAATCCTCCCAAAATCCCTCCCCAACCAATCAGGACCCTCCAAATCGCCCCAAATTCTCCCCAAATCCCCCCAAAATCTTCCAAAATCTCTCTCCAACCAATCAGGACCCACCTCCCAAAATTTTCTCCCCAAATTCCCCCTTCAGCCAATCAGGATCCCCCCAAAATCCCCTTCCAACCAATCAGGACCCTCCAAAATCCCTTCTCAGTCAATCAGGACCCCCCAACTCCTCCCCAAAATCCCCCCCAAAGTTCCCAAATCCTCCAAAATCTCTCCCCAACCCATCAGGACCCCCCAAAATCCCCCCAAAATCTCCCTCAATCCACTCTCAGCCAACCAGGACCTCCAAAAATCCTCCCAAAATCCTTCCAAAATCCCCCAAAATCTCTCCTCAACCAATCAGGACCCCCCAAAATCCTCCCAATTTCCCCCCTCAGCCAATCAGGACCCCCCCCCCAAATCCCCCCAAAATTCCCACTAAATCAATCAGGACCCCCAAAATCCCCCCCAAATTCCCCCTCAGCCGATCAGGACCCCCAAAATTCCTCCCAAAATCTCTCCCCAACCAATCAGGACCCACCTCCCGAAATTTTCTCCCCAAATTCCCCCTTCAGCCAATCAGGACCCACCAAAATCTTTCACCCCCCCCCCCCCCAAATCCTCCCAAAATCCCTCTCCAACCAATCAGGACCCCTCAAAATCCCCCCCCAAATTCCCCCCAAATCTCCTCCCAGCCACTCAGGACCTCCCAAATCCCCCCAAATTCCCCCAAAATCCCCCCCAAAATCTCCCCCAACCAATCAAAACCCACCCAAATCCTCCTAAATCCCTTCTCAGCCAATCAGGACCCCCCAAAATCCCCCCCAGATCCCCTTCCAACCAATCAGGACCCCCAAAATCCCCCCAAATTCTCCCCAAATCCCCTCTCAGCCAATCAGGACCCCCTCAAATGCCCCAAAAATCCTCCAAAATCTCTCCCCCAACCAATCAGGACCCACCTCCAAAAATTTTCTCCCCAAATTCCCCCTTCAACCAATCAGGACCCCCCAAAATCCCCCCAATATTCCTCCTAAACCAATCACGACCCCCAAATCTTCCCAAAATCCTCCCAAAATCTCTCTCCTACCAATCAGGACCCCCAAAATCCCCCTCAGCCAATCAGGACCCCTCAAATCCCCCCCAAAATCCTCCCAAAATCCCTCTCCAACCAATCAGGACCCCCCAAATCCCCCCAAAATTCCCCCGAACCCCCCCCCCCCCCAAATTCCCCCTCAGCCAATCAGGACCCCCAAAATTCCCCCCAAAATTCCCTCTAAACCAATCAGGACCCCCCAAAATCCTCCCAAATTCTCCCTCAACCAATCAGGACCCGCCTCCCTCCCCCCCTCCCAAAAATTTTCTCCCCAAATTCCCCTCAGCCAATCAGGACCCGCAAATCCCCCCAAAATCCTCCCAAATTTCCCCCCAAATCCCCTTTTAACCAATCAGGACCCCCCAAAAATCTTCCCAAAATCATCCCCAACCAATCAGAATCCCCCAAAATCCCTAAATTCCCCCCAGATCCCCTCTCAGCCACTCTGGACCCCCCAAATCCCCCCAAAATTTCCCCAAATCTCTCCAAAATCCTCCCAATTTTCCCCCAACCAATCAGGACCCTCCCCCCGCTCCAGGCAAATTTTTCTCCCCAAGTTCCCCTTCAGCCAATCAGGACCCCCCAAAATCCCCCCAAAATTCCCCCTAAACCAATCAGGACCCCCCAAAATCCCCCCAAATTCTCCTCTCAACCACTCAAGACCCACCAAAATCTTTTACCCCCCACCCAAATAAATAAAAAAAATCCCCCCCCCCAAAAAAAATCCTCCCCCCCCCCAAAAAAAAATCAACCCCTCCCCCACCTTCTCCTTCCCTCCCCGCCCCTCCCCCACCCCCCTCCACCCCTCCCCTGCCCCTCCCCCCCCCGGGGGGCCCCGCCCGGATTAATCCGCGTCCCCCCCACGCCCCAATTAAAATTTTGGGAAAGGAGGGGAAAAAAGGGGCGTGGCCAGGCGGGAAAAGGGGGCGTGTCCCCCCTCCCATCCCCCCTCCTCCCTTTGGGGACAGCGCGGGGACAGCGAGGGGACAGCGAGGGGACAGCGAGGGGACAACGGAGGTGACAGAGCCAGGAGGGGACAGCGGCCCCTCCCCCACCCGGCCCCCCCCGAGGGGCGGAGCGCAGGTTTGGGGGGGGGAGGGGCGATTGGGGAGGGGGTGGGGGGGGGGAGGGGACCAGTATGGACCAGTTTGGACCAGTTTGGGGGTTGTTTTTTTGTCCTGGTTTGGCCCCAGTTCCTGGATTGTTCCCTGTCCCAGTATGACCCAGTTTGGCCCCAGTTTGTCCCTGTCCCAGTTTGGCCCCAGTTCCTGGATTGTCCCTTTCCCAGTATGACCCAGTTTGGCCCCAGTTCTCAGTGTCACTGTGTCCCAGTTTGGCCCCAGTTCCTGGATTTTCCCTTGTCCCAGTTTGGCCCCAGTTTGTCCCAGTTCCCGGTTTGTCCCTCTGCCAGTTCATCCCAGTTCCTGGATTGTCCCTGTCCCAGTTTGGCCCCAGTTCCCATTTTGACCCAGTCCCAGTTTGTCCCAGTCCTGGTGTCACCCCATCCCAGTATGTCCTAGTTTGGCCCCAGTTCCCAGTGTCACCCTCTCCCAGTTCATCCCAGTTCCTGGATTGTCCCTGGCCCAGTTTGGCCCCAGTTCATCCCAGTTCCTGGTGTCACCCCATCCCAGTTTGGCCCCAGTTCCCAGTTTCACCCCATCCCAGTATGTCCCAGTTTGGCCCAGTCCTGGATTGTCCCTGTCCCAGTTCATCCCAGTTCCCAGTGTCACCCTGTCCCAGTTCATCCCAGTTCCCAGTGTCACCCTGTCCCAGTTTGGCCCCAGTTCCCAGTGTCACCATGTCCCAGTTCATCCCAGTTCCCAGTGTCACCCTGTCCCAGTTTGGCCCAGTTCCCACTTTGTCCCTGTCCCAGTTTGGCCCCAGTTCCCAGTTTGACCCCAGTTCCCAGTTTGGCCCAGTTTGGACCAGTATGGACCAGTGTGGAGCAGTTTGGACCAGTTTGGGGGTTGTTTTTTGTCCTGGTTTGGCCCCAGTTCCTGGATTGTTCCCTGTCCCAGTATGACCCAGTTTGGTCCCAGTTTGTCCCTGTCCCAGTTTGGCCCCAGTTCCTGGATTTTCCCTTGTCCCAGTTTGGCCCCAGTTTGGCCCAGTTCCTGGTTTGTCCCTCTGCCAGTTCATCCCAGTTCCTGGATTGTCCCTGTCCCAGTTTGGACCAGTCTGTGGTTTGTCCCTGTCCCAGTTTGGCCCAGTTCCCATTTTGGCCCAGTCCCAGTTTGTCCCAGTCCTGGTGTCACCCCATCCCAGTATGTCCCAGTTTGGCCCCAGTTCCCAGTGTCACCCTCTCCCAGTTCATCCCAGTCCCTGGATTGTCCCTGGCCCAGTTTGGCCCCAGTTCATCCCAGTTCCTGGTGTCACCCCATCCCAGTTTGGCCCCAGTTCCCAGTTTCACCCCATCCCAGTATGTCCCAGTTTGGCCCAGTCCTGGATTGTCCCTGTCCCAGTTCATCCCAGTTCCCAGTGTCACCCTGTCCCAGTTTGGCCCCAGTTCCCACTTTGTCCCTGTCCCAGTTTGGCCCCAGTTCCCAGTTTGACCCCATCCCAGTATGGCCCAGTATGGCCCAGTATGGCCCAGTATGGACCAGTATGGAGCAGTTGGGGGGTTGTTTCTTTGTCCCAGTTCCTGGATTTTCCCTTGTCCCAGTTTGGCCCCAGTTTGTCCCAGTTCCCGGTTTGTCCCTGTCCCAGTTCATCCCAGTTCCTGGATTGTCCCTGTCCCAGTTTGGCCCAGTTCCCATTTTGGCCCAGTCCCAGTTTGTCCCAGTCCTGGTGTCACCCCATCCCAGTATGTCCCAGTTTGGCCCCAGTTCCCAGTGTCACCCTCTCCCAGTTCATCCCAGTTCCTGGATTGTCCCTGGCCCAGTTTGGCCCCAGTTCATCCCAGTTCCTGGTGTCACCCCATCCCAGTTTGGCCCCAGTTCCCAGTTTCACCCCATCCCAGTATGTCCCAGTTTGGCCCAGTCCTGGATTGTCCCTGTCCCAGTTCATCCCAGTTCCCAGTGTCACCCTGTCCCAGTTCATCCCAGTTCCCACTTTGTCCCTGTCCCAGTTTGGCCCCAGTTCCCAGTGTCACCATGTCCCAGTTCATCCCAGTTCCCAGTTTGACCCCATCCCAGTACAGACCAGTTCCTCCCAGTTCCTGGTGTCACCCTGGCCCAGTTTGTCCCTGTCCCAGTTTGGCCCCAGTTCCCAGTTTGACCCCATCCCAGTTTGGCCCAGTATGGCCCAGTTTGGAGCAGTTTGGGGGTTGTTTTTTGTCCTGGTTTGGCCCCAGTTCCTGGTTTGTTCCTTGTCCCAGTTTGACCCAGTTTGGTCCCAGTTTGACCCTGTCCCAGTTTGGCCCCAGTTCCCAGTTTGGCCCCAGTTTGGCCCCAGTTCCTGGATTGTCCCTGTCCCAGTTTGGACCAGTCTGTGGTTTGTCCCTGTCCCAGTTTGGCCCCAGTTCCCAGTTTGACCCCATCCCAGTATGGCCCAGTATGGCCCAGTTTGGACCAGTATGGCCCAGTATGGCCCAGTATGGCCCAGTTTGGACCAGTATGGCCCAGTATGGCCCAGTATGGCCCAGTATGGACCAGTGTGGACCAGTTTGGACCAGTATGGCCCAGTATGGACCAGTGTGGACCAGTTTGGACCAGTATGGCCCAGTATGGCCCAGTATGGACCAGTGTGGAGCACTTGGGGGGTTGTTTTTTTGTCCTGGTTTGGCCCCAGTTCCTGGATTGTTTCTTGTCCCAGTTTGACCCAGTTTGTCCCAGTTCCTGGTGTCACCCCGTCCCAGTTTGGCCCCAGTTCCCAGTTTCACCCTGTCCCAGTTTGGCCCCATTTTGTGGTGTGTTCCTGGCCCAGTATGACCCAGTTTGTCCCAGTTCCTGGATTGTCCCTGTCCCAGTTTGGCCCCAGTCCCACTTTGACCCCATCCCAGTTTGGCCCCAGTTCCCAGTTTGGCCCCAGTTCCCAGTTTGGCCCAGTTCCTGGATTGTCCCTGTCCCAGTTTGGCCCCAGTTCCCAGTTTGGCCCCAGTTTGGCCCCAGTTCCTGGATTGTCCCTGTCCCAGTTTGGATCCAGTTTGGCCCCAGTTCCCAGTTTGGCCCTGTCCCAGTTTGCCCCAGTTCCTGGTGTCACCCCGTCCCAGTTTGGCCCCAATCCCAGATGGCCCCAGTCCCAGTTTGGCCCCAGTTCCTACTTTGTCCCTGTCCCAGTTTGGCCCCAGTTTGTCCCAGTTCCCGGTGTGTCCCTGTCCCAGTTTGACCCAGTTTGGCCCCAGTTCCCAGTGTCACCCTGGCCCAGTTTGGCCCCAGTTCCCAGTTTGTCCCTGGCCCAGTTTGGCCCCAGTTCCCGGTTTGACCCCATCCCAGTATGTCCCAGTTTGTCCCAGTTCCTGGATTGTCCCTATCCCAGCATGACCCAGTTTGGCCCCAGTTCCTGGACTGTCCCTGTCCCAGTTTGGCCCCAGTTTATCCCAGTTTGTCCCAGTGTCACCGTGTCCCAGTTTGGCCCCAGTTCCCGGTGTCACTCTCTCCCAGTTCATCCCAGTTCCTGGATTGTCCCTGGCCCAGTTTGTCCCAGTCCTGGTGTCACCCCATCCCAGTTTGGCCCAGTTTGGCCCCAGTTCCCAGTGTCACCCCATCCCAGTTTGACCCAGTCCTGAATTGTCCCTGGCCCAGTTTGGCCCAGTTCCCAGCTTGGCCACAGTTCCCGGTGTCACCCTGTCCCAGTTCATCCCAGTTTGTCCCAGTTTGTCCCAGTCTCTCCCCGGTTCCGGTTCCCACGGGAAAGGGGCGGGGCCAACTTGGGGTGGGCGGGGCCTGACCCCAAACTGGGAACTCCAGCCCCAAACTGGGACCCCAAACTGGGAATTCAATCCCAAACTGGGACCCCAAACTGGGAACACAACCCCAAACTGGGACCCCAAACTGGGAAACCAAACAGGGAAACCAAACTGGGACCCCAAACTGGGAACTCCAGCCCCAAACTGGGAACCCAAACTGGGATTTGAATCCCAAACTGGGACCCCAAACTGGGACCCCAAACTGGGAACTCCAGCCCCAAACTGGGACCTCAAACTGGGACCCCAAACTGGGAACTCCAGCCCCAAACTGGGAACCAAACTGGGATTTGAATCCCAAACTGGGACCCGAAACTGGGAACCCAAACTGGGAATACAACCCCAAACTGGGACCCCAAACTGGGACCCCAAACTGGGACCCCAAACTGGGATTTGAATCCCAAACTGGGACCCCAAACTGGGATTTGAATCCCAAACTGGGACCCCAAACTGGGAACCCCAAACTGGGACCCCAAACTGGGATTTGAATCCCAAACTGGGACCCCAAACTGGGACCCCAAACTGGGACCCCAACCCTAAACTGGGACCCCAAACTGGGAACACAACCCCAAACTGGGAACCCAAACTGGGAACCCAAACTGGGACTTGACTCCCAAACTGGGACCCCAAACCAGGCCCCGCCCCTTTCCCAGACCCCGCCCCTTTTCTTAAACCCCGCCCCCTTTTCCACAAGCCCCGCCCCTCCCCCCCTCCCCCCGCGGGGTCCCCCGAGGTCACCGGGCGGGGTGGGGGAGGGGCGGGGCGGAGGCCGCCAATTAACGCCGCTAATTAAGGCCAATTAACGCCCTCGTTAATGAGCCCCAACCGCCGGGGCGGGTTGGGCCCGGTGACGTCATCGCTGCCAAAGGGGCCCCGATGGGGGGAGGGGAGAACCCGAAATGACCCAAAAATGGTCCCAAAATTATCCCAAAAATACCCAAAAATGATCAAAAAAATGATCCCAAAAATGATGCCAAAATGACCCAAAAAATGATCCAAAAATTGATCCAAAAATGGTCCCAAAATCAGCCAAAGAAGGATCCCAAAATGACCCAAAAAATGATCCAAAAATGACCCAAAAGTGGTCCCAAAAATGATCCAAAAATACCCAAAAATGGTCCCAAAAATTATCCCAAAATTACCCCCAAAATGATCCCAAAATGACCCAAAAAATGATCCAAAAATGACCCAAAAATGGTCCCAAAATCAGCCAAAAATACCCAAAAATGATAAAAAATGACCCCAAAAATGATCCAAAAAAAGTCCAAAAAATGATCCGAAAATGGTCCAAAATTATCCAAAAATACCCCAAAATTATCCCAATATTGACCCAAATTGATCCCAAAATTATCCCAAAATTATCCCAAAAATGATCCAAAAATGACCCAAAAAATGATCCCAAAATGACCCAAAAATGACCCAAAAAATGATCCAAAAATGACCCCAAAATGACCCAAAAATGATCAAAAAATGACCCCAAAAATTATCCAAAAATGGTCCAAAAAGACCCAAAAATTGTCCCAAAAATGATCCCAAAATGACCCAAAAAATTATCCAAAATGACCCAAAATTACCCCAAACTCCACTAAAGTGACCCCAAAATACCCAAAAGTTCCAAACCTCCCCAAAAATGACCCCAAAATACCCAAAAAATACCCCAAATCACCTCAAACCACCCCCAAATCAGCCCAAAATTATCCAAAATAACCCAAAAAAGCCACTAAAATGACCCAAAATGGCACAAAAAAAATCCCAAACCTCAAAAAAATTACCCCAAATCCCCTAAAAATTACCCCAAATCTCCTAAAAATGACCCCAAACTCTCCCAAATTCCCAAAATTACCCCAAAATTACCCCAAAAACTCCCTAAATCTCCCCCAAATCTGCCCAAAATTACCCCAAATCTCCCCAAAATACCCCAAAACTCCCCCAAATTGACCCAAAAATGGCCCCAAATCTCCCCAAAATGCCCCAAATTCCCCCAAATTGACCCAAAAATTACCCCAGAAATGACCCCAAATCCCCCAAAATTGACCCCAAATTGACCCAAAACCCCCAAACCCTCCCCAAAATTTCCCCCAAACCCCAAAAAACGACAGAACAGCCCCAAAATCCTCCAAACTGACCCCAAATCTCCCCAAAAATGACCCAAAAAATGACCCCAAACCACCCAAAATTACCCCAAATTGACCCCAAACCCTCCCCAAAATTTCCCCCAAACCCCCAAAAATGGCAAAAAATGCCCCAAAAAGCCCCAAATTGACCCCAAATTTTGGCTCCGCCCCCACAGAGGAGATGACGCAGCGCCCCCTGGCGGCCCCCGCGGCGCCTCTGCTGGGGACCCTCCTGCTGCTGCTGCTGGGGACAGGTGAGACTGGGGACAGGTGAGACAGGTGAGACTGGGACAGGTGACAATGGGGACAGTGACAGGGGACCCTCCTGCTGCTGCTGCTGCTGACAGGTAAAGGGACAGGTGACAATGGGACAGGTGACAATGGGACAGGTGACAGTGACAGGGGACCCTCCTGCTGCTGGGGACAGGTAAAGGGACAGGTGATGACAATGGGACAGGTGACAATGGGACAGGTGACAGTGACAGGGGACCCTCCTGCTGCTGGGGACAGGTAAAGGGACAGGTGGGACAGGTGAGACTGGGACAGGTGACAATGGGGACAGTGACAAGGGACCCTCCTGCTGCTGCTGCTGGTGACAGGTGAGACTGGGGACAGGTGAGACAGGTGAGACTGGGACAGGTGACAATGGGGACAGTGACAGGGGACCCTCCTGCTGCTGCTGCTGCTGACAGGTAAAGGGACAGGTGACAATGGGACAGGTGACAATGGGACAGGTGACAGTGACAGGGGACCCTCCTGCTGCTGGGGACAGGTAAAGGGACAGGTGATGACAATGGGACAGGTGACAATGGGACAGGTGACAGTGACAGGGGACCCTCCTGCTGCTGGGGACAGGTAAAGGGACAGGTGATGACAATGGGACAGGTGACAATGGGACAGGTGACAGTGACAGGGGACCCTCCTGCTGCTGGGGACAGGTAAAGGGACAGGTGGGACAGGTGAGACTGGGACAGGTAAAGGGACAGGTAAAGGGACGGGGGACCCTCCTGCTGCTGGGGACAGGTAAAGGGACAGGAGGGACAGGTGACAAGGGGACAGGTGACAGTGACGGGGGACCCTCCTGCTGCTGCTGGTGACAGGTGAGAACGGGACAGGTGACAATGGGACAGGTGACAATGGGACAGGTGAGGGGACAGGTGACAGTGACAGGGGACCCTCGTGCTGCTGGTGACAGGTGACAGTGGGACAGGTAAAGGGACAGGTGACGATGGGGACAGGTGAGACTGGGACAGAGGACCCTCGTGCCGCTGCTGGTGACAGGTAAAGGGACAGGTGACAATGACAGGTAAAGGGACAGGTGGGACAGGTGAGACTGGGACAGGTGAGGGGACAGGTGACAATGGGGACAGTAACAGGTGACCCTCCTGCTGCTGGTGACAGGTAAAGGGACAGGTGGGACAGGTGAGACTGGGACAGGTAAAGGGACAGGTAAAGGGACAGGGGACCCTCCTGCTGCTGGTGACAGGTGAGAACGGGACAGGTGAGACAGGTGACAATGGGACAGGTGACAGGGACAGGTAAAAGGACAGATGACAATGACAGGTAAAGGGACAGGTGACAATGGGGACAGGTGAGACAGGTGAGGGGACAATGGGGACAGGTGAGACCAATAGGGACAGGTGACAATGGGGACAGGGGACAGTGACAGGGGACCCTCGTGCTGCTGGTGACACGTAAAGGGACAGGTGAGAGTGACAGGTGAGACAGTGACAGGGGACCCTCCTGCTGCTGGTGACAGGTAAAGGGACAGGTGACAATGGGAAAGGTGACAGTGACAGGTGAGACCAATGGGGACAGGTGAGAGGGGGACAGGTGAGACTGGGGACAAGTGAGACAGGGACAGGTGACAATGGGACAGGTGACAATGGGGACAGTGACAGGGGACCCTCCTCCTGCTGCTGGTGACAGGTGAGAACGGGACAGGTGACAATGGGACAGGTAAAGGGACAGGTGAGACTGGGACAGGTGAGGGGACAGGTGACAGTGACAGGGGACCCTCGTGCTGCTGGTGACAGGTGACAGTGGGACAGGTAAAGGGACAGGTGACAATGGGGACAGGTGAGACAGGGACAGGTAAAGGGACAGGTGAGACTGGGACAGGTGACAATGGGGACAGGTGAGACTGGGACAGAGGACCCTCGTGCTGCTGCTGGTGACAGGTAAAGGGACAGGTGACAGTGGGACAGGTAAAGGGACAGGTGACAATGACAGGTAAAGGGACAGGTGACAGTGGGACAGGTAAAGGGACAGGTGACAATGACAGGTAAAGGGACAGGTGACAGTGGGACAGGTAAAGGGACAGGTGACAATGACAGGTAAAGGGACAGGTGAGACAGGTGACAAAGGGGACAGGTGATAGTGGGGACAGGTGAGGGGACAATGGGGACAGGTGACAGGGACAGGTGACAATGGGGACAGGTGAGACCAATGGGGACAGGTGAGACAGGTGAGGGGACAGGTGACAATGGAGACAGGTGAGACTGGGGACAATGGGGACAGGTGAGGGGACAATTACAGGTGAGACTGGAGACAGGTGAGAGGACAATAGGGACAGGTGAGGGGACAGGTGACAGATGAGGGGATAATGGGGACAAGTGAGATTGGGACAGGTAACAGGTGAGACTGGGGACAGGTGAGAGTGGGGACAGTGGGGACAGGTGAAGGGACAATGGGGACAGGTGACAATGGGACAGGTGAGACTGGGGACAGGTGACAGGTGACAATGGGGACAGGTGACAATGACAGGTGACAGGTGAGGGGACCCAGGCACTGCTGCTGGTAACAGGTGAGACTGGGGACAGGTGAGAGGACAGGTGACAATGACAAGTGACAATGACAGGTGAGGAGACAAGTGACAACGGGGACAGGTGAGGGGACTGTGGCACTACTGATGATGACAGGTGAGGGGACAGTGACAGGTGACAGGTGACACTGGGGACAGGTGAGGGGACAATGACAGGTGAGGGGACAGGTGAGGGGTGACACAGAGTGACAGGAGGGGACGGTAATCTCTGTGCCCCCACAGGTGACACATACAGTGACAGGTGACACACACAGGTGACACACACACAGTGACAGGTGACACACACAGGTGACACACACAGGTGACACATACACAGTGACAGGTGACACACACACACAGGTGACCCTGCTCTCTGCTGTCCCCACAGGTGTGGCACAGGTGACAGGTGACACACACACAGTGACACACACACAGGTAACCCTGCTCTCTGCTGTCCCCACAGGTGTGGCACAGGTGACAGGTGACACACACACAGTGACAGGTGACACACACACACAGGTAACCCTGCTCTCTGCTGTCCCCACAGGTGTGGCACAGGTGACAGGTGACACACACACAGGTGACAGGTGACACACACACACAGGTGACCCTGCTCTCTGCTGTCCCCACAGGTGTGGCACAGGTGACAGGTGACACACACACAGTGACACACACACAGTGACAGGTGACACACACACTCACAGGTGACACACACACAGGTGACAGGTGACACACACACAGTGACACACACACAGGTGACAGGTGACACACACACACAGGTGACCCTGCTCTCTGCTGTCCCCACAGGTGTGTGGCAGGTGACAGGTGACACACACACAGGTGACAGGTGACACACACACAGGTGACAGGTGACACACACACACAGGTGACCCTGCTCTCTGCTGTCCCCACAGGTGTGGCACAGGTGACAGGTGACACACACACAGTGACACACACACAGTGACAGGTGACACACACACTCACAGGTGACACACACACAGGTGACAGGTGACACACACACACAGGTGACCCTGCTCTCTGCTGTCCCCACAGGTGTGTGGCAGGTGACAGGTGACACACACACAGTGACAGGTGACACACACACTCACAGGTGACACACACACTCACAGGTGACACACACACAGGTGACACACACACAGGTGACACTGATATCTCTCTGCTGTCCCCACAGGTGTGTGGCAGGTGACAGGTGACACGCGGGTGGTGGGAGGCCACGCCTGTGTCCCGCACTCCCAGCCCTGGCAGGTGGCCGTGCTCGACATGTTCAAACTCTACTGCGGCGGCGTCCTGGTGTCACCGCGATGGGTGGTGACCGCGGCCCACTGCACCACACCTGGGTAAGGACACACCTGGGGACACCTGGGGACACTGACAGGTGTCCTGGTGTCACCGCGATGGGTGGTGACAGCGGCCCACTGCACCACACCTGGGTAAGGACACACCTGGGACAGGTGAGACACACCTGGGTAAGGACACACCTGGGACAGGTGAGACACACCTGGGTAAGGACACACCTGGGGACACCTGGGGACACTGACAGGTGTCCTGGTATCACCGCGATGGGTGGTGACCGCGGCCCACTGCACCACACCTGGGTAAGGACACACCTGGGACAGGTGAGACACACCTGGGGACACACCTGGGGACACTGACAGGTGTCCTGGTGTCACCGCGATGGGTGGTGACCGCGGCCCACTGCACCACACCTGGGTAAGGACACACCTGGGACAGGTGAGACACACCTGGGGACACTGACAGGTGTCCTGGTGTCACCGCGATGGGTGGTGACCGCGGCTCATTGTACCACACCTGGGTAAGGACACACCTGGGACAGGTGAGACACACCTGGGGACACTGACAGGTGTCCTGGTGTCACCGCGATGGGTGGTGACCGCGGCCCACTGCACCACACCTGGGTAAGGACACACCTGGGACAGGTGAGACACACCTGGGGACACACCTGGGGACACTGACAGGTGTCCTGGTGTCACCGCGATGTGGTGACCGCGGCCCACTGCACCACACCTGGGTAAGGACACACCTGGGACAGGTGAGACACACCTGGGGACACTGACAGGTGTCCTGGTGTCACCGCGATGGGTGGTGACAGCGGCCCATTGTACCACACCCTGGGTAAGGACCACCTGGGACAGCTGGGGACACTGACAGGTGTCCTGGTGTCACCGTGATGGGTGGTGACAGCGGCTCATTGTACCACACCTGGGTAAGGACACACCTGGGACAGGTGAGACACACCTGGGGACACCCTGGGGACACACCTGGGACACACCTGGGACACCTGGGGACACACCTGGGACACACCTGGGACACACCTGGGACACACCTGGGACACACCTGGGGACACCTGGACACACCTGGGGACACCTGGCAACACCTTGGGGATAGCACGTCCCACACCTGTCCCCATCGCACCTGTCCTGTCCCCTCAGGGTGTCCCTCATGTCCTTCAGGTGTTCCTCAGGTGTTTTGTCCCCTCAGGTGTCCCTCAGGTGTTCCCCATGTCCCTCAAGTCCCTCAAATGTCCCTCAGGTGTTCCTCAGATGTTCCTCAGGTCTTCTGTCCGCTCAGGGTGTCCCTGTCCCCTCAGGTGTGTCCCAGGTGTCCCTCACCTGTCCTGTCCCCCCAGGGTGACCTCGGTGGCCCTGGGCAAGCACCAGCTGTACGGCCACGAGGCCGGCGAGGAGCGGAGGATGGTGGCCCCCAGGTGTCCCCCAGGTGTCCCTCACCTGTGTTCCTGTCCTGTCCCCTCAGGGTGTCCCCCGTGTTCCTCAGATGTTCCTCAGGTGTTCATCATGTCCCTCAGGGTGTCCCAGGTGTGTCCCAGGTGTCCCTCACTTGTCCCCGTGTTCCTCAGATGTTCCTCAGGTGTTCCCCACCTGTCCAGTCCCCTCAGGTGTCCCTCAGGGGTGTCCCCCATGTCCCTCAAGTCCCTCAAATGTCCCTCAGGTGTCCCTCAGGTGATTTGTCTCCTCAGGTGTCCCCCAGATGTCCCTCAGGTGTCCCTCATGTCCCTCAAGTCCCTCAGGTGTCCCTCAGACGTTCCTCAGATGTTCCTCACCTGTCCCCATCTCACCTGTCCTGTCCCCTCAGGGTGTCCCCCATGTCCCTCAGATGTTCCTCAGGTGTTCCTCAGACGTTCTTCAGATGTCCCCCAGGTGTCCCTCACCTGTCCCCGTGTCCCCTGTCCCCCCAGGGTGACCTCGGTGGCCCTGGGCAAGCACCAGCTGTCCCCTCAAGGTGTCCCCCATGTCCCTCAGATGTTCCTCAGATGTTCCTCAGGGGTGTCCCTCAGGTGTCCCCCAGGTGTCCCTCACCTGTGTCACCTGTCTCACCTGTCCTGTGCCCCCAGGGTGACCTCGGTGTCCCCATCTCACCTGTCCCCATGTCCCCTGTCCCCCCAGGGTGACGTCGGTGGCCCTGGGCAAGCACCAGCTGTACGGCCGGGAGGCGGGCGAGGAGCGGAGGATGGTGGCCCTCACCTGTCCCTGTGTCCCCCAGGTGTCCCTCACCTGTCCCTGTGTCCCCCAGGTGTCCCCAAGGTGTCCCTCATGTCCCTCAGATGTTCCTCAGATGTTTTGTCCCCTCAAATGTCCTTCAGATGTCCCTCATGTCCCTCATGTCCCTCAAGTCCCTCAAATGTCCTTCAGATGTTCCTCAGATGTTCCTCATGTCCCTCAGGTGTCCCTCACCTGTCTCACCTGTCCCCATCTCACCTGTGGTGTCCCCTGTCCCCCCAGGGTGACGTCGGTGGCCCTGGGCAAGCACCAGCTGTACGGCCGGGAGGCGAGCGAGGAGCGGAGGATGGTGGCCCGCATGGTGGCCCACCCGGGCTACGACCCCACCACCAAGGACAACGACATCATGCTGCTGAAGCTCCTGTCCCCCGCCGCCATCTCCGACCGCGTCCGGCCCATCCCGGTGGCCTCGTGCCTGCCCCGGCCCGGCACCAGCTGCCTCACCTCGGGCTGGGGGGCCACCACCTCACCTGAAGGTGGGACACCAGGGGACGGGGGGTGGGGGCATCTGGAGGGGGGTTGGGGTCACTTGGGGTGTCCTGGAGGTCATCTTGTGGTCATTTGGGTCTCCTCATGGTCGTCTCGTGGTCACTTTGGGCACTTCATGGTCACTTTGAACCTGTCATGGTCATCTGAGTCTCCTCATGGTCACTTTGGGTGTCCTGAAGGTCATCTCCTGGTCACTTGGGTCTCCTAATGGTCATCTCGTGGTCATTTGGACACTTCATGGTCACTTTGGGCCTCTCATGGTCACCTGAGTCCTCTGCTGGTCACTTTGGACACCTCATGGTCACTTGGGTGACCTCGTGGTCACTTTGGGTGTCTTCATGGTCATCTTGTGGTCACTTTGGACACCTCATGGTCACCTTGGACCTCTCCTGGTCACTTTGGGTGTCCTCATGGTCATCTCATGGTCATTTGGGTCTCCTCATGGTCACTTGGGTGTCCTCATGGTCATCTCATGGTCACCTGGATCCTCTCATGGTCACTTGGGTCCTCTCCTGGTCACTTTGGGACACCTGATGGTCACTCAGGTCACGCGGCACCAGCTGCCTCACCTCGGGCTGGGGGGCCACCACCTCACCTGAAGGTGGGACACCAGGGGACAGGGGTGGGGGCATCTGGAGGGGGTCTTGGGGTCACTTGGGGTGTCCTGGAGGTCATCTCGTGGTCATTTGGGTCTCCTCATGGTCGTCTCGTGGTCACTTTGGGCACTTCATGGTCACTTTGAACCTGTCATGGTCATCTGAGTCTCCTCATGGTCACTTGGGGTGTCCTGGAGGTCATCTCGTGGTCACTTGGGTCTCCTAATGGTCATCTCGTGGTCATTTGGACACTTCATGGTCACTTTGGGCCTCTCATGGTCACCTGAGTCCTCTGCTGGTCACTTTGGACACCTCATGGTCACTTGGGTGACCTCGTGGTCACTTTGGGTGTCTTCATGGTCATCTTGTGGTCACTTTGGACACCTCATGGTCACTCGGGACACCTGATGGTCACTCAGGTCACGCGGCACCAGCTGCCTCACCTCGGGCTGGGGGGCCACCACCTCACCTGAAGGTGGGACACCAGGGGACGGGGGTGGGGGCGTCTGGAGGGGGGTTGGGGTCACTTGGGGTCATCTTGTGGTCCTTTGGGTGTCCTCATGGTCATCTCATGGTCATTTGGGTCTCCTCATGGTCATTTGGGTCTTCTCCTGGTCACCTTGGTCCTCTCCTGGTCACCTGAGTCCTCTGCTGGTCACTTTGGACACCTCACGGTCACTTTGGACACCTCATGGTCATTTGGGTCTCCTCGTGGTCATCTCGTGGTCACCTGGGTCCTCTGCTGGTCACTTTGGGTGTCCTGAAGGTCACCTGAGTCCACTCCTGGTCACTTTGGACACCTCATGGTCACTTTGGGTCTCCTCACGGTCATCTTGTGGTGACTTTGGGCACTTCATGGTCACTCAGGTCCTCTCCTGGTCACTTTGGACACCTCATGGTCACCTGAGTGCTCTGCTGGTCATTTGGGTCTCTTCATGGTCATCTCATGGTCACTTGGGTCACCTCATGGTCATCTCATGGTGACTTGGGTGTCCTCATGGTCATCTCGTGGTCACCTGGGTGCTCTGCTGGTCACTTTGGGTGTCCTGAAGGTCACCTGAGTCCACTCCTGGTCGCTTCGGACACCTCATGGTCATTTGGGTCTTCTCATGGTCATCTCGTGGTCACTTTGAACACCTCATGGTCACCTTGGACCTCTCCTGGTCACTTTGGGTGTCCTCATGGTCATCTCATGGTCACCTGGATCCTCTCATGGTCACTCGGGTCCTCTCCTGGTCATTTTGGACACCTCATGGTCACTTGGGTCACCTCATGGTCACTTTGGGTGTCCTGAAGGTCATCTTGTGGTCATTTGGGTGTCCTTGCAGTCGTCTCCTGGTCAGTTTGGGCACCTCATGGTCACCTTTGACCTCTTCTGGTCACTTTGGGTGTCCTCGTGGTCATCTCATGGTCACTTGAGTCTCTTCTTGGGTCTCCTGGTCACCTGGGTCTTCCTGTGGTCACCTGGACCACCTCTCGTGGTCACCTTGGACATCACTGTGTCCCTCTGGTGGTCACTATGGTCATCTGGTGGTCACTGTGGATCCCTGGTGGTCACTATGGACCACTGGTGGTCACTGTGGATGTCCAGTGGTCACCGTGGATCCCTGGTGGTCACTGTATCCCTGTGGTGGTCACTGTGGATCTCTGGTGGTCAGTATGGACCCCTGGTGGTCACTATGGCCCCCTGGTGGTCACTATGGTCACCTGGTGGTCACTATGGACCCCTGGTGGTCACTGTGGTCACCTGGTGGTCACTATGGCCCCCTGGTGGTCACTGTGGTCACTGTGGTCACTCTGTCCCCGCAGTGACGTACCCCGAGGTCCTGCAGTGTGTCAATGTCACTGTGGTCACTCTGGTGGTCACTCGTGGTCACTCTGTCCCCGCAGTGACGTACCCCGAGGTCCTGCAGTGTGTCAATGTCACTGTGGTCACTCAGTGGTCACTCATGGTCACTCGTGGTCACTCTGTCCCCGCAGTGACGTACCCCGAGGTCCTGCAGTGTGTCAATGTCACTGTGGTCACTCTGGTGGTCACTGTGGTCACTCGTGGTCACTCTGTCCCCGCAGTGACGTACCCCGAGGTCCTGCAGTGTGTCAATGTCACTGTGGTCACTCTGGTGGTCACTGTGGTCACTGTGGTCACTCATGGTCACTCGTGGTCACTCTGTCCCCGCAGTGACGTACCCCGAGGTCCTGCAGTGTGTCAATGTCACTGTGGTCACTCTGGTCACTGTGGTCACTCTGATGGTCACTGTGGTCACTCTGGTGGTCACTGTGGTCACTCTGTCCCCGCAGTGACGTACCCCGAGGTCCTGCAGTGTGTCAATGTCACTGTGGTCACTGTGATGGTCACTGTGGTCACTCTGGTGGTCACTCGTGGTCACTCTGTCCCCGCAGTGACGTACCCCGAGGTCCTGCAGTGTGTCAATGTCACGCTGTTCTCGCCCGCCCAGTGCCGGAGCTTCTACCCCGGATCCATCACGGCCAACATGATCTGTGCCGGCAACGTCCAGGGCGGCATGGACTCCTGCCAGGTAACTCACCTGGGGACACCTGGGACACACCTGGGACACACCTGGGACACACCTGGGGACAGCTGGGGACACACCTGGGACACACCTGGGGACACTTAAAATACACCTGGGACACACCTGGGACACACCTGGGGACACACCTGGGACACACCTGGGGACACCTGGGACACACCTGGGACACACCTGGGACACACCTGGGACAGCTGGGACACACCTGGGGACAGCTGGGGACACACCTGGGACACACCCGGGACACACCTGGGGACACACCTGGGACACCTGGGACAGCTGGGACACTTGGGGACAGCTAAAATACACCTGGGGATACCTGGGACGCACCTGGGACACACCTGGGGACACCTGGAACACACCTGGGGACACCTGGAACACACCTGGGGACGCACCTGGGACACACCTGGGGACACACCTGGGACACACCTGGGGACACACCTGGGACACACCTGGGACACACCTGGGGACACACCTGGGACACACCTGGGACACACCTGGGGACAGCTGGGACACACCTGGGGACACACCTGGGACACACCTGGGACACACCTGGGACACACCTGGGACACCTAGGGACACCTGAGACAGGTGTGACACACTTGGGGACACCTGGGGACACACCTGGGACACACCTGAGACACACCTGAGACACACCTGGGGACACACCTGGGGACACACCTGGGACACACCTGGGACACACCTGGGACACACCTGGGGACACACCTGGGAGGGGTGACAGGTGCAGGAGAACCTGGTTTGGGGCCTTCAGAAGGTCAAGGGTTGGTCCAAGTGGTCATTATTGGTCATGGTGGTCATTGTTGGTCATAGTGGTCAACCTCGAGTGGTCACTCAACCCAACAAGGTCCATCAAGGGTTTGGCCAACCCAAGGAGGGATCAGTTGACCCAAAAGGGTCACCCAACCCAATGAGATCCACCAAGGGGTCACCAAATGCAATGAGGTCACCCAACCCAACGAGGTCACCCAGGGGTTTGACCAACCCAAGGGGTCACTCAACCCAACGGGGTCCACCAAGGGTTTGACCAACCCAAGGGGTCACTCAACCCAACGAGGGCTTGGTTGACCCGACGCAACGAGTTTGACCAGCCCAAGGGGTCACCCAACCCAACAAGGGATCAGTTGACCCAAAAGGGTCACCCAACCCAATGGGGTCAACCAAGGGGTCACCAAACCCAACGAGGGGTCAGTTGACCCAACCCAATGGGGTCCACCAAGAGTTTGACCAACCCAAGGGGTCACTCAACCCAATGAGATCCACCAAGGGGTCACCAAACCCAACAAGGGGCCAGTTGACCCAACCCAACAAGGTCCACCAAGGGGTCACCCAACCCAAGGGGTCACCAAACCCAATGAGGGCTTGGTTGACCCAACCCAATGAGATCCACCAAGAGTTTGACCAAACTCAACAAGGGGCCAGTTGACCCAACCCAACAAGGTCCACCAAGGGGTCACCAAACCCAACAAGGGGCCAGTTGACCCAACCCAATGAGATCCACCAAGGGGTCACCCAACCCAATGAGGTCACCCAACCCAACAAGGTCACCCAGTGGTTTGACCAACACAATGAGATCCATTGAGAGGTCACCAAACCCAACAAGGTTGACCCAACCCAACAGGGTCACACAAGGGTTTGACCAACCCAAGTGGTCACTCAACCCAATGAGGGGCTTGGTTGACCCAACCCAACGAGGTCCACCAAGGTCCACCCAACCCAAGTGGTCACTCAACCCAATGAGGTCACCCAACCCAGCAAGGGCTTGGTTGACCCAACCCAACAAGATCCACCAAGAGTTTGACCAACCCAAGGTGTCCCCAAACCCAACGAGGGCTTGATTGACCCAACCCAATGAGATCCATGAAGGGGTCACCCAACCCAATGAGGTCACCCAACCCAACGAGGGCTTGGTTGACCCAACCCAACAAGATTCACCAAGAGTTTGACCAAATCCAACAAGGGGCCAGTTGACCCAACCCAACAAGGTCCGCCAAGGGGTCCCCAAACCCAATGAGGTCACCCAACCCAATGAGGTCACCCAGTGGTTTGACCAACACAATGAGATCCATCAAGGGATCCCCAAACCCAATGAGGGATCAGTTGACCCAAAAGGGTCACCCAACCCAACAGGGTCAACCAAGGGATCACCAAACCCAACAAGGGCTTGGTTGATCCAACCCCACGAGTTTGACCAACCCAAGGGGTCACAAAACCCAATGAGGGGTCAGTTAACCAAACCCAATGAGATCCACCAAGGGGTCACCCAACCCAATGAGGTCACCCAACCCAATGAGGTCACCCAGTGGTTTGACCAACACAATGAGATCCATCAAGGGGTCACCAAACCCAACAAGGGTTGGGTTGACCCAACGCAACGAGGTCCACCAAGGGGTCACCCAACCCAAGGGGTCACCAAACCCAACAAGGGCTTGGTTGACCCCAAACCCCCAGAGATGACCCCAATGGTGACCCCCACCCCGTGTGTCCCCCCAGGGCGACTCCGGGGGTCCCCTGGTGTGTGGGGGGACCCTGCAGGGCATCGTTGGCCAAACCCTTGGTGGACCTTCTTGGGTTGGTTGAGCCCAAAAGATCAGCAAACCCAACAAGGGCTTGGTTGACCCAACCCAATGAGGTCCTCCAAGGGTTTGACCAACCCAAGTGGTCACTCAACCCAATGAGATCCACCAAGGGGTCACCAAACCCAATGAGGGGTCAGTTGACCAATCCAATGAGGTCCACCAAGAGTTTGACCAACCCAAGTGGTCATTCAACCCAATGAGATCCACCAATGAGGTCACTCAACCCAACAAGGGCTTGGTTGACCCAACCCAATGAGTTTGACCAACCCAAGGGGTCACCAAACCCAACGAGGTCAACCAAGGGGTCACCAAACCCAACAAAGTTGACTCAACCCAACAGGGTCCACCAAGAGTTTGACCAACCCAAGTGGTCACTCAACTCAATGAGGTCTTGGTTGATCCAACCCAACGAGTTTGACCAACCCAAGGGGTCACTCAACCCAACGAGGGGTCAGTTGACCCCAGAATGACCCCTGACCCCTGGAGGTGACCCCAATGGTGACCCCCCCCCCACCCCGTGTGTCCCCCCAGGGCGACTCCGGGGGTCCCCTGGTGTGCGGGGGGACCCTGCAGGGCATCGTTGGCCAAACCCTTGGTGGACCTTCTTGGGTTGGTTGAGCCCAAAAGATCGGCAAACCCAGCCATGGGGTCAACCAAGGGGTCACCAAACCCAACGAGGGGTCAGTTGACCCAACCCAATGGGGTCAACCAAGGGGTCACTCAACCCAAGGGGTCACTCAACCCAACAAGGGCTTGGTTGACCCAACCCAACGAGTTTGACCAACCCAAGGGGTCACCAAACCCAACAAGGTTGACCCAACCCAACAAGATCCACCAAGAGTTTGACCAACCCAACAGGGTCACTCAACCCAACGAGGGCTCCGTTGACCCCAGAATGACCCCTGACCCCTGGAGGTGACCCCAATGGTGACCCCCCACCCCGTGTGTCCCCCCAGGGCGACTCCGGGGGTCCCCTGGTGTGCGGGGGGACCCTGCAGGGCATCGTCTCGTGGGGGATGGAGCGCTGCGGGCAGCCGCGGCGCCCCGGCGTCTACACCAAGGTCTGCAGGTACGCCAGGTGGATCCAGGAGACCATGGAGGACACCTGAGGTGGCCCCGCCGCGGGCCGGGGACGGCCGGGGGACAATAAAGATCTTCTGTGGAAATTTGGGGTCGTTGTAAAGTTTTTGTTATGGGATTTTGGGCGGAATTTGTGGGATTTTTGGGTGGAATTTTTGGAGAATTTTATGGAGATTTTGGGGGAATTTGTGGAGATTTTTGGGGGGAAATTTTGGAGGGAATTTTTTTGAGGATTTTATGGGGATTTGGGGGGAAATTTTAGAGGGAATTTTTTGAGGATTTTATGGAGATTTTGAGGGGATTTGTGGGGAATTTTATGGGGATTTTATGGAGATTTGGGGGAAAATTTTGAGTGGAATTTTAGGGGATTTATGGAGATTTTGGGGGAAAATTTGGATGGAAATTTAGGAGGATTTTATGGGGATTTATGGAGATTTTGGGGGAATTTTGGGGGAAATTTTGGAAGGATTTGGATGGAATTTTTGGAGAATTTTATGGAGATTTTGGGGGGATTTGGGGAGGAATTTGCATGAAATTTTAGGGGATTTTATGGAGATTTTTGGGAGATTTTTGTGGGATTTTTTGGGCTGTTTTGGGGATGATTTTTGTGGGATTTTGAGCAGATTTTGGGGAGATCCCGAGGGGATTTTGGGGGGATCCAGGAGACCCTGGAGGACACCTGAGGTGGCCCCGCCACGGGCCGGGGATGGCCGGGGGACAATAAAGATCTTCTGTGGAAATTTGGGGTCCTCGTGGGGTTTTTTGTGAGGGGATTTTGGGGCGTTTCGGGCGGAATTTGTGGGATTTTTGGGAGGATTTGGATGGAATTTTAGGTGATTTTATGGAGATTTTGGGAAATTTTTTTGGGAAATTTTGGATGGAATTTTAGGGGATTTTATGGAGATTTGGGGGATTTTGGGGAGGAAATTTTGGATGGAATTTTAGGGGATTTTATGGAGATTTTGGGGAATTTTGGGGGGATTTGGGACGGAATTTTATAGGATTTTTATGGAGATTTTGATGGAATTTTAGGGGGAATTTTATGGGGGTTTTATGGAGATTTGGGGGAAAATTTTGAGTGGAATTTTAGGTGATTTTATGGAGATTTTGGGGGAATTTTTTTGGGAAATTTTGGATGGAATTTTAGGGGATTTTATGGAGATTTTGGAGGAATTTTGGGGGGAATTTTGGATGGAATTTTAGGGGGAATTTTACGGGGATTTTATGGAGATTTGGGGGAAAATTTTGGGTGAAATTTTATGGGATTTTATGGAGATTTTTGGGAAATTTTGGGGGGAAATTTTGGATGGATTTTTAGGGGATTTTATGGGGATTTTGGGGGATTTTGGGGAAATTTTGGATGGATTTTTAGGGGGATTTTATGGAGATTTTGGGGGATTTTGGGGAGGAATTTGGATGAAATTTTAAGGGGATTTTATGGAGATTTTGATGGAAATTTGTGGGATTTGGGGGAAATTTTTGAGTGGAATTTTAGGGGATTTTATGGAGATTTTGGGGGAATTTTGGGGGGAAATTTTGGATGGAATTTTAGGGGGGATTTTATGGGGGTTTTATGGAGATTTGGGAGGAATTTTGGGGAGGATTTGGATGGAATTTTAGGGGATTTTATGGAGATTTTGGGGGAATTTTGGGGGGATTTGGGATGGAATTTTTGGAGAATTTTATGGAGATTTTTATGGAATTTTAGGGGGAATTTTATGGGGATTTTATGGAGATTTTGAGGGGAAATTTTGGGTGAAATTTTATGGGATTTTGCGGAGATTTGGGGGAAATTTGTGAGATTTGGGGGCAAATTTTGAGTGGAATTTTTGGAGAATTTTATGGAGATTTTGGGGGAATTTTGGGGAGGATTTGGATGGAATTTTCGGGGGATTTTATGGAGATTTTTGGGAGATTTTTGAGGGATTTTGGGGCTGTTTTGGGGATGATTTTTGTGGGATTTTGAGCAGATTTTGGGGAGATCCCGAGGGGATTTTGGGGACTTTGGGGTCGACCTCGGGAGGTTCTGGTGGGGTCGGTCGAGGGGATGGAGGGAGGGGTTGGAGGTCCCTCAAAATTCCCCCAAAATTCCACCCAAATCCCCACAAATTCCACCCAAAATTCCCCAAAATCCAAAAAAATCCCCACAAATTCCACCCAAAATCCAAAAAAATCCCCACAAATTCCACCTAAATCCCCCAAAATTCTCAAAAAAAATCCCCAAAATGCCCCAAAATTCCCCCCCAAATCCTCCAAAACCCCCCAAATCTCCCAAAAATCCCACAAAAATCCCCCCAAATTCCCCATTTTTTCCAAAATCCTCCAAATTTCCCCCAAAACTCCCCCAAATCTCCTCAAAATCCCCCAAATTTTCCCGAAAATCCCCAAAACTCCCTAAAATCTCCCCAAAATTCCCCCAAATCCCCCAAAATCTCCCCAAATTCCTCCAAAATTTGCCAAAATTTCCCCAAATCTTCCCCAAAAAATTCCCCCAAAATCCCCAAAATTCCCCAAATTTCTCCAAAATCTCCCAAATTCCCCCAAATTTTCCCCAAAATCCACCAAAAATCCCCCAAAATTCCCCCAAATCCCCAAAATTCCCCAAATTTCTCCAAAATCCCCCAAAATTCTCCGAAATTTCCCCAAATTTCCCCAAAAAATCCCCCAAATGCCCCAAAATCCCCCAAATTTCCCCCCAAATCCCTCAAAATTCACCAAAATTCGCCAAAATTTCCCCAAATTTTCCCAAAAAAATCCCCCATAATCTCCCAAAAATCCGCAAAATCTCCCAAATTTTTCCACAATTCCCAAAAATGCCCCCAAATTCGCAAAAATCCCCCCCAAAATTCACCGAAATTTCCCCAAAATTTCCCCCAAAATTCCCCCAAAATCCCCCAAAAATTCCCCAAATTTAAAAAATCCCCCAAAAGCCCCAAATTTCCCCCCAAAATCCCCCAAAATTCGCCAAAATCTCCCCAAAATCCCCCAAAATTGTCCAAAATCTCCCCAAAATCCCCCAAAATCTCCCCAAAATCTTCCCAAAATTCTCCCAAATCCCCCAAAATTCTCCAAAAATCCCCCAAAATTCACCGAAATCTCCCCAAAATTCCCCCCCCAAAAAAAATTTTCCCCAAAATCCACCGAAAATTCCCAAAATTTAAAAAAAAACCCCCAAAATTCACCGATTTTCTCCCAAAAAAAATCCCCCCAAAAAATCTCCTTTTTTTTTTTTTTTCCGGGTGTGGGGGAGGGGTGGGAAGGCCCCACCTGCGGCCCCTGGGGGGGAGGGGCCGATAATGAATCAATCAATAATCGATTAATGATTAACGAGGGGCCCTTTGATAACCCGGGGGGGCCCCGGGGGGTCCCCAAAACCCCAAATGGAACCGAGGGGGATCCGGGGGGTCCTGGGGGTCCTGGTGCTCCTGATCCACTCCGGTGACTTTTGGGGGAAATTTGGGAATTTTGGGAAAATTTGGGGATTTTTGGGGGTTTGGGGGAAAATTTGGGGGATTTGGGTGAAAAATTGGGGGAGATTTTGGGGGGATTTTGGAGAAAATTTGGGGGTTTTTTTGCAGGAATTTTTGGGGAAATTTTGGGGGGATTTTGGGGGATTTTGGGGAAATTTGGGGGAAATTTGGGGGATTTTAGGGGGGGATTTGGGGGGATTTTGGGGGTTTGGGGAAATTTGGGGGAAATTTGGGGGATTTTTGGGGGGATTTGGGGGGATTTTGGGGGGTTGGGGGAAAATCGGGAATTTTGGGAATTTTGGGGGATTTCAGGGGGATTTTGAGGAAAATTTGGGAAATTTTGGGGGGATTTTGGGGGGTATTTAGGGGGTTTGGGGGGGTTTTGGGGAAAAAATCGGGGATTTATGGGAGGTTTTGTAAAATTTGGGGGGATTTGGGGGGGTTTAGGGGGCAAATTTGGGGGATTTGGGGGAAAATATGGGGATTTTAGGGGGGGTTTGGGGAAAATTTGGGGAAATTTGGGGGTTTGGGAACATTTTGGGGATTTTTGGGGGGGATTTGGGGGGTTTGGGGGAAAAAAAATCGGGGATTTTGGGGGGAAAATTGAGGAAATCTGGAGAAAATTTGGGGATTTTTGGGGAAAATTGGGGGAAATTTGGGGCTTTTGGAAAAATTTGGGGATTTTAGGGGGGTTTGGGGAAATTTGGGGGAAATTTTAGGGATTTTTGGGGGGATTTTAGGGGGAAAATTGGGAGATTTAGGGGGGTTTGAGGGGAAATTTTGGGGGATTTTGGGGGAAAAATTGGGGAAATTTGGGGGGATTTGAGAGGGAATTGGGGGGAAAATTGGGGTGAAATTGGGGGGATTTTGGGGGGATTTTGGGATAATTCGGGGATTTGGGGGGAAATTTGGGGGTTGGGGGAAAAAATCGGGGATTTTGGGGGGATTTTGGAGGAAATTTGGAGAAAATTTGGGGGTTTTTTTGCAGGAATTTTTGGGGAAATTCAGGGGATTTGGGGATTTTTGGAAGATCTGGGGGGTTTGAGGGAAAATTGAGGGGAAATTTGGGGATTTTTGGGGGGATTTGGGGGGAAAATTTGGGGATTTGGGGGGATTTTTGGGGAAAAATTGAGGGGAAAATTGGGAGATTTTAGGGGGGTTTGAGGGGAAATTTTGGGGGATTTTGGGAAGATTTGGGGGGAAATTTGGAAATTTTGGGAGGAGAATTTGGGGATTTGGGGGGATTTTGGGGAGTTTCAGGGGAAATTTGGGGATTTTGGGAAGATTGGGGGGGTTTGGGAGGTTTTGGGGGAAAATTGGGGATTTTGGGGAAAAAAATCGGGGATTTTGGGGGAGATTTGGGGAAAAATTGGAGGATTTTGGGGGCGATTTTGGGGGGTTTTGGGGAAATTTGGGGGATTTTTTGGGAGAATTTGGGGATTTTGGAGGGGAGTTGGAATTTGGGGGAGATTTTGGGAGGATTTGGGGGATTTTAGGGGAAAAATTGGGGGATTTTCGGGGGGATTTGGAGGAAAATTGGGGGAAAATTGAGGGGTTTGGGGGGATTTTGGGGAGAAATTTGGGAATTTTAAGGGGGAAAATGGGGGAATTTGGGGGGATTTGGGGAATTTTGGGGGATTTTAGGGGGGTTTGGGAGGATTTTGGGGAAAAAATTGGGGATTTTGGGGGGATTTGGGGGATTTGAGGGGGAAAATTTTGGAAATTTTGGGGGAAAAATTGAGGGAGATTTGGGGGGGGTTGGGGGGATTTTGGGGGGATTTGGGGAGAAATTTGGGGAGATTTGGGGAATTTTGGGGAATTTTGGAGAATTTGGGGGATTTGGGGGGTTTGGGGAAATTTGGGGAAAATTTTAGGGATTTTTTGGGGGAATTTTGGGGGAGTTTGGGAGGATTTTAGGTGGAAAATTGGGGTATTTTGAGGGGTATTTGGGGAGAAATTGGGGGAATTTGGGGGATTTTGGGGGGGTTTTGGGGGATTTTGGGGTACTTGGGGAAGTTTGGGGGGTTTTGGAAGATTTTGAGGAAATTTTGGGGGGATTTTGGGGGTATTTAGGGGGTTTGGGGGGTTTTGGGGAAAAAATCGGGGATTTATGGGAGGTTTTGTAAAATTTGGGGGGATTTGGGGGGGTTTAGGGGGCAAATTTGGGGGATTTGGGGGAAAATATGGGGATTTTAGGGGGGGTTTGGGGAAAATTTGGGGAAATTTGGGGGTTTGGGAACATTTTGGGGATTTTTGGGGGGGATTTGGGGGGTTTGGGGGAAAAAAAATCGGGGATTTTGGGGGGAAAATTGAGGAAATCTGGAGAAAATTTGGGGATTTTTGGGGAAAATTGGGGGAAATTTGGGGCTTTTGGAAAAATTTGGGGATTTTAGGGGGGTTTGGGGAAATTTGGGGGAAATTTTAGGGATTTTTGGGGGGATTTTAGGGGGAAAATTGGGAGATTTAGGGGGGTTTGAGGGGAAATTTTGGGGGATTTTGGGGGAAAAATTGGGGAAATTTGGGGGGATTTGAGAGGGAATTGGGGGGAAAATTGGGGTGAAATTGGGGGGATTTTGGGGGGATTTTGGGATAATTCGGGAATTTGGGGGGTGGGAATAGGGTGGGGAATTGGGGACTATGGGTTTGGAGGAAATTTTGGGGGTTTTTTGCAGGAATTTTTGGGGAAATTCAGGGGATTGGGGATTTTGGAAGATCTGGGGGTTTGAGGGAAAATTGAGGGAATTGGGATTTGGGGGGATTGGGGGGAAAATGTTGGGATTTGGGGGGATTTTTTGGGGAAAAATTGAGGGGAAAATTGGGAGATTTTAGGGGGGTTTGAGGGGAAATTTTGGGGGATTTTGGGGAGTTTGGGAAGTTTTGGGGGGAAATTTGGAAAATGTTTGGGAGGAGATTTGGGGATTTGGGGGATTTTGGGGAGTTCAGGGAAAATTTGGGGATTTTGGGAAGATTGGGGGGGTTTGGGAGGTGGTTGGGGGAAAATTGGGGATTTTGGGGGAAAAATTTCGGGGTTTTGGGATTTTGGGGAAAAAAATCGGGGATTTTGGGGAGATTTGGGGAAAAATTGGAGGATTTTGGGGGCGATTTTGGGGGGTTTTGGGGAAATTTGGGGGATTTTTTGGGAGAATTTGGGGATTTTGGAGGGGAGTTGGAATTTGGGGGAGATTTTGGGAGGATTTGGGGGATTTTAGGGGGAAAAATTGGGGGATTTGGGGGGATTTGGAGGAAAATTGGGGGAAAATTGAGGGGTTTGGGGGGATTTTGGGGAGAAATTTGGGGATTTTGGGGGATTTTGGGGAGATTTTGGAAAAATTTGGGGGATTTTGGGGGGATTTTGGGGGATTTGGGTGAAAAATTGGGGGAGATTTTGGGGGGATTTTGGAGGAAATTTGGAGAAAATTTGGGGGTTTTTTTGCAGGAATTTTTGGGGAAATTTAGGGGATTTTGGGGGGATTTTGGGGGTTTGGGGAAATTTGGGGGATTTTAGGGGGGATTTGGGGGGATTTTGGGGGGATTTGGGGGATTTTGGGGGGTTGGGGGAAAATCGGGAATTTTGGGAATTTTGGGGGATTTGAGGGGGATTTTGGGGAAAATTTGGGAAATTTTGGGGGTATTTAGGGGGTTTGGGGGGGTTTGGGGGAAAAATCGGGGGGATTTATCGGATTTATGGGAGGATTTGGAAGTTTTGTAAAATTTGGGGGGATTTGGGGGGTTTAGGGGGCAAATTTGGGGGATTTTGGGGAAAATATGGGGATTTTAGGGGGGATTTGGGGAAAATTTGGGGAAATTTGGGGGTTTGGGAACATTTTGGGGATTTTTGGGGGGGTTTGGGGGAAAAAAATCGGGGATTTTGGGGGGAAAATTGAGGAAATCTGGAGAAAATTCGGGGATTTTTTGGGGAAAATTGGGGGAAATTTGGGGCTTTTGGAAAAATTTGGGGATTTTAGGGGGGAAATTGG